>NC_134689.1:5923555-5988616 GCF_050947455.1 Rhinoderma darwinii | reverse complement strand
GACGCAGCGAAAAACGCCTGCACATGCCATTACGGCTGAAATTACGGGGATGTATTCTCCTGAAAACAGCTCCGTAATTTCAGCCGTAACGGAGGCTGCCGTGTGAACACACCCTTAGGTTGGCATCCGCCACATAAAGGCGCCACTGCTCTCCATAACCCCTGCAGTACTGCTTGGACATTTCCCTTAGAGAGCAGCGGTGCCACTCCACCTCATACATTGTATCAGCGACTTCCACCGACCGTTCTGCTGAGTGCCACGATTATTCCTTGAAGGATTTTGTCGTGTCGGAGATCGATGATCTTCACCAATCACGTGAGGAAAATCATTTTAGGTGGAATTCCCTTTTAATGCTGAATGCACACGTTGCGTTTTTTAATGCGGCAAATCCACAGAGTAAGGGCTTGTTCACACGTTGCGGAATTGTGGACGGAAAAAACGCAGCAGAATACAGTAGCAGCAAAGTGTGTGAGATTGAACAAACCTCATCCGCACGCTGCGTAAAAGCTGCTAATTTGTTGCGGGAATTCCCAGCACTGGACGTTCGGGCGAAAAACTGCACCAAATCTTGAAATCTCATCTACACGGAGAAGAATCTTTTTGCCCATGAATTGACCTGCGGTTCGTACTTTAAAATCTCCAGCGCGTCAATGTTTCCTGCGTTTCCGCTTGCGAATTGTATCTGACAAGTTTTAAAGAAAAACGCACCAAAATACGCAGCATAAAACCGCTCCGATTTCTGCATCAAATGGAAATACTGCACCTAAAAACCGCAACATTAGGTGCAGTTTTAGCTGCGGAATTACATGCGCACACCTGCGGGTTTGTTGCGTTTTTTCTGCATCAAATTACGCTTCAGGTGCATGTAGATTAAATCTTCCCTCTCTGCCGCCAAGACCTCTGCAAACTGTGATCACGGGGGCAAAGCGTCTTCTGCCCTTCCGGTCATTCCTTTAATTGTAGAACGCAACAATCAGCTTCACCTCAGCCGTAAGTGACTGATAACAGGGATCAATAGATTACAGTCACCCGTCCTATAGTCAGGCTTCACCCAACAAGGATCAATCAATAGATTGCATCCACCGGCACAGCAAATAGAGAGAAAATAGATAGCAGGTGTACTGTCCCTTTAAACATAATTGATGCCGCCATCTGGAGAGAGAGGCTGCCGGGCTGCCAGGAGAAAATCAAGATCGGCATCTCAGCTCCGAAAGCAGCGCGATCCCCTTTACTGCACTAGACCGGCAGCATGGTGTGGATAATATACGGCAGAGTTATGTGGGCACTATATGGTGGTATTATCTATATACTGTACGGTGGTATTATTTATATACTGCACGGTGGTATTTATATACTGTACGGTGGTATTAATATACTGTATGGGGGTATTATTTATATACTGTATGGGGTTTTATATACTGTATGGGGGTAATAGTTATATACTGTATGGTGGTATTACTTATATACTGTACAGGGGTATTATTTCTATACTATACGGTGGTATTATTTATATACTGTACGGTGGTATTATTTATATACTATACGGTGGTATTATTTATATACTGTACGGTGGTATTATTTATATACTGCACGGTGGTATTTATATATACTGTACGGTGGTATTTATATACTGTATGGGGGTATTATTTATATACTGCACGTGGTATTTATATACTGTATGGGGGTAATAGTTATATACTGCACGGTGGTATTTATATACTGTATGGGGTAATAGTTATATACTGTACGGTAGTATTTATATACAGTATGGGGGTATTATTTATATACTGCACGGTGGTATTTATATACTGTACGGTGGTATTTATATACTGTATGGGGGTATTATTTATATACTGCACGGTGGTATTTATATACTGTATGGGGGTAATAGTTATATACTGTACGGTGGTATTTATATACTGTACGGTAGTATTTATATACAGTATGGGGGTATTATTTATATACTGCACGGTGGTATTTATATACTGTACGGTGGTATTTATATACTGTATGGGGGTATTATTTATATACTGCACGGTGATATTTATATACTGTACGGTGGTATTTATATACTGTATGGGGGTATTATTTATATACTGTATGGGGTTTTATATACTGTATGGGGGTAATAGTTATATACTGTACGGTGGTATTTATATACTGTATGGGGGTATTTATATACTGTATGGGGGTATTATTTATATACTATACGGTGGTATTATTTATATACTATACGGTGGTATTATTTATATACTGTACGGTGGTATTTATATACTATACGGTGGTATTTATATACTGTATGGGGGTATTATTTATATACTGCACGTGGTATTTATATACTGTATGGGGGTAATAGTTATATACTGCACGGTGGTATTTATATACTGTATGGGGTAATAGTTATATACTGTACGGTAGTATTTATATACAGTATGGGGGTATTATTTATATACTGCACGGTGGTATTTATATACTGTACGGTGGTATTTATATACTGTATGGGGGTATTATTTATATACTGCACGGTGGTATTTATATACTGTATGGGGGTAATAGTTATATACTGTACGGTGGTATTTATATACTGTACGGTAGTATTTATATACAGTATGGGGGTATTATTTATATACTGCACGGTGGTATTTATATACTGTACGGTGGTATTTATATACTGTATGGGGGTATTATTTATATACTGCACGGTGATATTTATATACTGTACGGTGGTATTTATATACTGTATGGGGGTATTATTTATATACTGTATGGGGTTTTATATACTGTATGGGGGTAATAGTTATATACTGTACGGTGGTATTTATATACTGTATGGGGGTATTTATATACTGTATGGGGGTATTATTTATATACTATACGGTGGTATTATTTATATACTATACGGTGGTATTATTTATATACTGTACGGTGGTATTTATATACTATACGGTGGTATTTATATACTGCACGGTGGTATTTATATACTGTATGGGGGTATTATTTATATACTGCACGGTGGTATTTATATACTGTACGGTGGTATTTATATACTGTATGGGGTATTATTTATATACTGCACGGTGGTATTTATATACTGTATGGGGGTAATAGTTATATACTGCACGGTGGTATTTATATACTGTACGGTGGTATTTATATACTGTATGGGGGTATTATTTGTATACTGCACGGTGGTATTTATATACTGTACGGTGGTATTTATATACTGTATGGGGGTATTATTTATATACTGCACGGTGGTATTTATATACTGTATGGGGGTAATAGTTATATACTGCACGGTGGTATTTATATACTGTATGGGGGTAATAGTTATATACTGTACGGTGGTATTTATATACTGTACGGTGGTATTTATATACTGCATGGGGGTATTATTTGTATACTGCACGGTGGTATTTATATACTGTACGGTGGTATTTATATACTGTATGGGGGTATTATTTATATACTGCACGGTGGTATTTATATACTGTATGGGGGTAATAGTTATATACTGCACGGTGGTATTTATATACTGTATGGGGGTAATAGTTATATACTGTACGGTGGTATTTATATACTGTATGGGGGTATTTATATACTGTATGGGGGTATTATTTATATACTATACGGTGGTATTATTTATATACTGTACGGTGGTATTATTTATATACTATACGGTGGTATTATTTATATACTGTACGGTGGTATTATTTATATACTATACGGTGGTATTATTTATATACTGCACGGTGGTATTTATATACTGTATGGGGTATTATTTATATACTGCACGGTGGTATTTATATACTGTATGGGGGTATTATTTATATACTGCACGGTGGTATTTATATACTGTATGGGGGTATTATTTATATACTGCACGGTGGTATTTATATACTGTACGGTGGTATTTATATACTGTATGGGGGTATTATTTATATACTGCACGGTGGTATTTATATACTGTATGGGGGTAATAGTTATATACTGCACGGTGGTATTTATATACTGTATGGGGGTAATAGTTATATACTGCACGGTGGTATTTATATACTGTACAGTGGTATTTATATACTGTATGGGGGTATTATTTATATACTGTACGGTGGTATTTATATACTGTACGGTGGTATTTATATACTGTATGGGGGGTATTATTTTATATACTGTATGGGGTTTTATATACTGTATGGGGGTAATAGTTATATACTGCACGGTGGTATTTATATACTGTACAGTGGTATTTATATACTGTATGGGGGTATTATTTATATACTGCACGGTGGTATTTATATACTGTACGGTGGTATTTATATACTGTATGGGGTATTATCTATATACTGTACGGTGGTATTATTTATATACTGCACGGTGGTATTTATATACTGTACGGTGGTATTTATATACTGTATGGGGGTATTATTTATATACTGCACGGTGGTATTTATATACTGTATGGGGGTAATAGTTATATACTGTACGGTGGTATTTATATACTGTATGGGGGTATTATTTATATACTGCACGGTGGTATTTGTATACTGTATGGGGGTAATAGTTATATACTGCACGGTGGTATTTCTATACTGTATGGGGGTAATAGTTATATACTGTACGGTGGTATTTATATACTGTACGGTGGTATTTATATACTGTATGGGGGTATTATTTATATACTGCACGGTGGTATTTATATACTGTACGGTGGTATTTATATACTGTATGGGGGTATTATTTATATACTGCACGGTGGTATTTATATACTGCACGGTGGTATTTATATACTGTACGGTGGTATTTATATACTGTATGGGGGTATTATTTATATACTGCACGGTGGTATTTATATACTGTATGGGGGTAATAGTTATATACTGCACGGTGGTATTTATATACTGTACAGTGGTATTTATATACTGTATGGGGGTATTATTTATATACTGTACGGTGGTATTTATATACTGTACGGTGGTATTTATATACTGTATGGGGGTATTATTTATATACTGTATGGGGTTTTATATACTGTATGGGGGTAATAGTTATATACTGCACGGTGGTATTTATATACTGTACAGTGGTATTTATATACTGTATGGGGGTATTATTTATATACTGCACGGTGGTATTTATATACTGTACGGTGGTATTTATATACTGTATGGGGGTATTATCTATATACTGTACGGTGGTATTATTTATATACTGCACGGTGGTATTTATATACTGTACGGTGGTATTTATATACTGTATGGGGGTATTATTTATATACTGCACGGTGGTATTTATATACTGTATGGGGGTAATAGTTATATACTGTACGGTGGTATTTATATACTGTATGGGGGTATTATTTATATACTGCACGGTGGTATTTGTATACTGTATGGGGGTAATAGTTATATACTGCACGGTGGTATTTCTATACTGTATGGGGGTAATAGTTATATACTGTACGGTGGTATTTATATACTGTACGGTGGTATTTATATACTGTATGGGGGTATTATTTATATACTGCACGGTGGTATTTATATACTGTACGGTGGTATTTATATACTGTATGGGGGTATTATTTATATACTGCACGGTGGTATTTATATACTGCACGGTGGTATTTATATACTGTACGGTGGTATTTATATACTGTATGGGGGTATTATTTATATACTGCACGGTGGTATTTATATACTGTATGGGGGTAATAGTTATATACTGTACGGTGGTATTTATATACTGTATGGGGGTATTATTTATATACTGCACGGTGGTATTTATATACTGTATGGGGGTAATAGTTATATACTGTACGGTGGTATTTATATACTGTATGGGGGTATTATTTATATACTGTACGGTGGTATTTATATACTGTATGGGGGTATTATTTTATATACTGCACGGTGGTATTTATATACTGTATGGGGGTAATAGTTATATACTGCACGGTGGTATTTATATACTGTATGGGGGTAATAGTTATATACTGTACGGTGGTATTTATATACTGTACGGTGGTATTTATATACTGTATGGGGGTATTATTTATATACTGCACGGTGGTATTTATATACTGTATGGGGGTAATAGTTATATACTGCACGGTGGTATTTATATACTGTATGGGGGTAATAGTTATATACTGCACGGTGGTATTTATATACTGTATGGGGGTAATAGTTATATACTGTACGGTGGTATTTATATACTGTACGGTGGTATTTATATACTGTATGGGGGTATTATTTATATACTGCACGGTGGTATTTATATACTGTACGGTGGTATTTATATACTGTATGGGGGTATTATTTATATACTGTATGGGGTTTTATATACTGTATGGGGGTATTATTTATATACTGTTATGGGGTTTTATATACTGTACGGTGGTATTTATATACTGTATGGGGGTATTATTTATATACTGCACGGTGGTATTTATATACTGTACGGTGGTATTTATATACTGTATGGGGGTATTATTTATATACTGCACGGTGGTATTTATATACTCTATGGGGGTAATAGTTATATACTGCACGGTGGTATTTATATACTCTATGGGGGTAATAGTTATATACTGTACGGTGGTATTTATATACTGTACGGTGGTATTTATATACTGTATGGGGGTATTATTTATATACTGCACGGTGGTATTTATATACTGTACGGTGGTATTTTATATACTGTATGGGGGTATTATTTATATACTGTATGGGGTTTTATATACTGTATGGGGGTAATAGTTATATACTGTACGGTGGTTTTTATATACTGTACGGTGGTATTTATATACTGTACGGTGGTATTATTTATATACTGCACGGTGGTATTTATATACTGTACGGTGGTATTTATATACTGTATGGGGGTATTATTTATATACTGTATGGGGTTTTATATACTGTATGGGGTGTATTATCTATATACTGTACGGTGGTATTATTTCTATACTGTATGGTGGTATTTATATACTGCACGGTGGTCTTATTTATATACTATATGGTGGTATTATTTCTATACTGTATGGGGGTATTATTTATATACTGCACGGTGGTCTTATTTCTATACTGTATGGGGTTTTATATACTGTATGGGGGTAATAGTTATATACTGTATGGGGGTATTATTTCTATACTGTATGGGGTATTTATATACTGTATGGGGGTATTATTTATATACTGCACGGTGGTATTTATATACTGTATGGGGGTAATAGTTATATACTGTACGGTGGTATTTATATACTGTACGGTGGTATTTATATACTGTATGGGGGTATTATTTATATACTGCACGGTGGTATTTATATACTGTATGGGGGTAATAGTTATATACTGCACGGTGGTATTTATATACTGTATGGGGGTATTATTTATATACTGCACAGTGGTATTTATATACTGTACGGTGGTATTTATATACTGTATGGGGGTATTATTTATATACTGTATGGGGTTTTATATACTGTATGGGGGTAATAGTTATATACTGTACGGTGGTATTTATATACTGTACGGTGGTATTTATATACTGTATGGGGGTATTATTTATATACTGTATGGGGGTATTATTTATATACTGTATGGGGTTTTATATACTGTATGGTGGTATTATCTATATACTGTACAGTGGTATTATTTCTATACTGTATGGGGGTATTATTTATATACTGCACGGTGGTCTTATTTCTATACTGTATGGGGTTTTATATACTGTATGGGGGTATTGTTTCTATACTGTATGGGGGTATTTCTATACTGTATGGCAGTCTTCAGGTATAAATATTTGGGTATGAAGTCTATATGTATCTGTATTTTATTAGTATATTTTAAATTGTGGTCTAAATATGGGGAGGTGTGAGGGGACCCGGCTTTGTTTGTTGCCTAGGACCCCCTTTTCTTTAGAACCAGTCCTGCCTATATAAGCTAAGCCATTGATCAGCAAGAAGACCCCCCCCCCCTACACAATCCCCTTGTCTGATACAATTTGAAATAACTTTATCCAATCCAGACAACCCCAAAAAGTTTCTTAGCAATAAAACCGCGGTCGTAATTCTGGAGCTCGTCACAAGTTCCCCATAACTACAGCGAAATATCGAGGCTGTGCGACGGTCGCAGTCACCCTCAATTCTTCCACGACTCGCATTAACCAAATAGAACTATGAAGCCCGAACCTGAAGGTGACAGAGTGAAAGATTCAAGCTACAGATGTAGCAGGGCTGAGTTGGTTAGACTAGCAGAGTAGAGTTTGTATAATCAAGTAGAAGTTAGTTGTTTTTTTTAGAGCCAACCTAATAGAGAACAGTATATTATCATTATGTAGTAGAGCTGAGTTTCAGATATAGCAGAGCTGAATTTGCAAGATAGAGCAGTAGATGTAATATAGTTTGTCAGATATAGCCGTTTTTTTTTAGATAGAACATAGCAGAGTTTGTTAACCAGTTAAAGCTTAGTTTTCTGATCTAGTAGAGTTGAATTTGTCAGACATAGTAGCGCAGTGTTAGATTCGCCAAATAGCGAACAAAGGTTTTCGGTTTTTTTCTGATTTCATAGAACGGAGTTTGTCAGATGGAGAGGAGTGGAGTTTGTCATTTGCTACAGCTTACAATGATAGTTTTCTATATGACTGCAGGTAAACAATTCAATGACAAAGTCAGCTCTGCTGCACCTGTACATGCATAGTGTGGTGTTGCAGGCAGAAGTCCTACCTGATCTATTGTTCCATTCCCAGTCATTAATCGTGAGAGTCGTATCCGATCTCCAGTCATTGTATGATGTGAGAGCAAGTGGCAGATGTCAGGCAACTTCCCTGTACCTGACAACTCCTCCGCGTGATGTGTGGAGGGAGGCGTCAGGTATACGGCGCCTCGCCTCATCATTGGTTAAAAACGCAAAATGTTTCCACAATGTTGGTTGTTAAAAAAAATCCCAGAGAAACAAAATCACCAGCCGAGCTCAGACAAGACACCGCAGCTGTGAGAGGGAGCGGATGGCAGCACCTTGCTGACTGTTTCCCTCAACCTATAATTTCATTGATATTTGGTTTGTTGTAGGTAAATACAGTATAGTAGTGACTGGCGCCTCAATGTCAGGATTATAAGCTGGAACCAGGAACAGGTTGTAAGTGTTAAAATAATAATTCCAGGGGGAGTGGCCCTTTAAATCAGGTGTGAATGGGACTTACTGGATATTTAAAGTGATATTTACATATTTTATATAAGTCCAAAGTGCACAGAAAACCTGTCAATTGTTTTACTTCTGCAACTTTCTAATATACTTTTTCAATTTCTCACCCTTTTCAAGACCTATGCTTGCGGTCAGTGAATAGAGTATTCTTGATTACATTAAAACCTTTTCCTGACCTAATACTTCTCACAGTTGAGGGTTTGTTACAATTGTATCCAGTCAAGACAATCCTCTAAACACACCAACGACACAAATCTCTCTCCTGTGCTGATAGTTTGCTACATTGTATTAGTCTGGAGTCCAGGCTGTTTTTCTCACAGGGGCTTTTCAGGACTGGATACAAACCCTCAGCTGTGAGAAGTATTAGGTCTGCACCGGTTTTCATCCTCTGAATGTTAACAAGAATGTACCTGTTCATTGACAGCAAGCAGAGATCTTGAAAATGGTGCGAAATTAGAACTCCAAATCCATTAAAAAGTTGCAGAACTTTTTATTACGCCATGATTACGCTTGATTTACATAAAACCAAAAGTCCCTTATAACCTATGTATCCTTATCTCGCTTCAAACATTTATTACAGATATAGCAGAGCTGAGATAGTCAGAAGTAGCAAGACAGATGTCGTTATTTGGCACAATGTTTTTTATATACAGGACTGCGGATAAACCTACTGTATTACTTCATCTCAGAAAGTTATCACAATGCACATTCTATGAGAGCTACATGACAAATCCAGCTCTGCTGCATCTGTATAATTATTTATTGCTGTATCACTTTCATCCTGGAGATAACACGGTGACTCATTTGCTGTGAATTGTATCTAGCTGATTAGTTAATGTCGTAACGTGTCATTATTGAGGCAATGGCGGGGTTAATGGCTGCGGTCCTGTATGAAAAGCTCCTGATAAGACCCTGATCACACCTCGCATTCTCGCCCACGGATCTTCCACGTCCATTAAAGTACAAGATGCAAGAGATAAGAGGGGCTGGTAGTAAGACTCGGCCGCGCCACGCCAGGTGGGTCACACCACCACGCAATGGCGAAGGCTTGGAGCGCAGCTGGTGCTGGACCAAAAATACGGATGAGCGAATGAAATAAATCAGTGAATGGAATCTCCTCAGCTTTATTAAGATGGCTGCAACGCGTTTCACGGCTACCCTAGCTGCAGGAGTAGAAGTGTCCCCAGAAATCTGATCACAGGAGATCCTGCTGCTGGGACCTCCACCGATCGTCCGTGATCCAGGGAGGAAGTGAGTGTTCCATTCTCCTGCAGCGCCACCACAGGAGAAATTAAGCATTACACTGTGCCTATTGAAATCAATGGGCTATCTATATAATATATGGACAGGCCGGGTCCTCCAGAGTAGGAGACGCTCTTTGTAGCTGGGAAAATGGAATATGCAATTGGGTTTTCAAGGTCAGATTTCTTTAAGTGAATGTTTCCCTTTGAACGTCTCTTATGATTTTTTATCTAAATAAGTGCATCATTTTGTACTGAACTCTTTAATATATAGGGGCCGTAGCTCCGTTTTACTGATACACATCTCCAAAACCCCTGCATAGACATTGGTACATGATAAAATGTCTGTTACCTGCCGCCACCACTAGAGGGAGCCCATTGCATACAGTGTTATTATTGAGATCTATGTATGATCAGTCTGCACTCCGCTCCGGTGTTGCGGTCATATCTCCGCAATATAAAAATGTCTTCATTTTTTTTCCGTAAATATAAGGTTGTTTTTCAGATTTGACGACGACTTTGATTTCATTTTTACTCATTTGTCGTCTAAAACGTATTGGAACAAATCAGCAGCAGCGACCGTTTCCTGAGGGCTATAAAATAACGGGGGTGTAATAAAGCGTAATCATAATATAATGGATAGTTCTGTATTTTATGAATAGATTTTGGATCGTATTTATTGAACGTGTCGTCGCTTCAGCCAAGTTGTAATTAATTGCAGCGCGGCGACTTTATTGACTTACGTTGCATCCAATTTATGACCTCATCAGCGCACTTTATAAATCCATCACGCCATAATCGCCGCCATTTATTGCCAAGGTCGGGGTGGAGTAGAGATGAGACTTTTTCCAGATTTTCACCTTTTTTGTGCCATTTATTAAAAAAGTTGCATTTCATAAATGTGTCTAAATCCTGGCCGAGCAGTAAGCCACGCCCACTTTTTCACTTCCCTGGCGAGCGTGGCGCAAATGGTTTGTAAATATGCCACACGTGAGATTAGACACGATTTTGGCGTAAAATGCATCAAAAAAGAATTGGTAAATGTGGGCCTATGTGTTCCAGTTCCTCACCTTTTTCAAGATCTCTGCTTACTGTCAGTAAATTAAAAAAACATCCTGAGGCAGAAAACTTGTACAGACCTAATACTTCTCATAGCTGAGGGTTTGCTACAACTGTATCCAGTCTAGACACTCCTCTGTGATGTAAATACATCAGCAACACAAAACTTTTTCCTGTGCTGATAGTTTGTTACAATGTATCAGTGCAGATAAAATATATTAGTCTGGAGTTGAGGCTGTTTAGCTCACTGGTTAAAATTGTGAAACGTATTCGATTAATATAGCTGTTCAGCCTCAGCCTGTCAATGTTCCCATTCACTGACAGCAAGCAGAATTCTTATAAATGGTGAGAAAGTAAAATATCTATTAGAAAGGTACAGAACATAACATCATTTTACAATGTATCTAATATTTGAACCTTTGCTTTACTGATATTATGATCCAGTCACATCCAGAGCTGCGTTTACAATTCTGCTGTTTTCCTGCTTTCTGGACCTTGCTGGATCAGTGTCATGCCTCTCTGCATTGCATCCTGAGAGATGTAGTGTTTACACCATATGAAAGGTAAGACGAGTGCAGGGCAATGTAGCACAGAGCTGACAGATCTCAAGTGGCAGATAGCAGAACTGTGAATGCAGCTCCGGATGTGACTGGATAAAACTCAAGTTTTTCGAACATACTGAAATTCTTTTGCCGGTCGCTTCTCTTACAAATGATGTCCCTGTAATGACATATAAACATTGCGCTATTTTATATACAAAACATAAGTAACAACCTCCGTGACGAAACTACAACCACACAGACTCTGCTACATCCCAGAGAAGTAGCACCGTGCGTGGTTAATAAATACAGATTCTGAGAGTCACCGTAAGATACGATATTCCCGCATGGCAGCGGTTGTTCTCCGCAAAATATTCGAAACGAAATCGCTGGAGTCTTCGGCTTCGTTCACATCTGCGTCGGGGGTCCGGTCATGGGTTCCGTCTGAGCTTTTCGTCCAGGGAACCTATGGACGGAATCCAAACTGAAACAAACGGAAACCTTAGGATTCCGTTTGCATCACTATTGATTTTAGTGTTGACGGATCCGGTGCAAATAGTTTCCGTTTGTCACCGTTGTGTAATCTGACCGGCATCTATTAGGCCCCCCGGCTGCCATGACACCCCATCGGAGGCCCCTGATGGGTGAGAGAGGGAGCCCCCTCCCTCTGTAAACAACTTCAAGGTTGTGGTCGCTACTGACCGCAGTATTAAGGGGTTAAATGGCTGCGATGGAAGTGAACTTCAATGGCTACCGTTGGAGCAGGAGCCCGGCCGTCATCAGACAACAGCCGCCCCCACTCCCAATCCCGCTCCAGTCTGCACGGGACACCGGGGAAGAAATTCCTACCAGCACTGGGAAACACGGTCCACAAACTCAGGACCCGCATCTCCACAAAGACACAATTACAGCCCCTCTCCAAGTAAATGACGACATCTTTTTTAGAAAGGGATCGGCCGAGAGCGCCGTATCAACTACGGAACAAACTACTTAACCGTAATAAACCTGTCGGAAAAAACTCGTAGCGACAAAGTAGATATCAGTCCTGAGCAAAGGTCTTTTGTGCCAACCACCACTTACGATGCGTTCAAGTGGATAAAAGAAGCGAATGGTTAACTAGCAGTAGTGACGCCACATTCAATTGTATCTGTGTCCTTATGACGCAGATACTATTGAACGCTATGGCAGAGCAGGAAGGTATCTCCCCGCTCTACCATTTACTACGCTACAGACTCCCAGGCAGAGTGCTAGTAGCTAATAGTGCTCTGCCCGGGACTCCAGCTCTGTGGAACCCCCAAACATATCTGTCCATATATGGCCTGTGATGTCAGGAGGGGAGAAGGAGTCCCAGGCAGAGTGCTAGTAGCGCTCTGCCCAGGACTTTGGCTCTGGGTTGCCCCTGACATCACTATCCTTACATCAATAGTGGTGTCAGGGGTTTCCCCAGAGCTGGAGTACCGGAGCAGAACCTTTACTAGCGCTCTGCCCGGGACTTCAGCTCTGCTCCGGACATCACTATCTATATCTGGACATTGATGTCAGGAGCAGAGCAGGAGTACCAGGCAGAGTGCTAGTAGTGCTCTGCCCGGGATTATGGCTCTGGGGTTGCCCTTGACAACACTGTCCATATAAGGACAGTGACATCAGGGGCTTCTCCTGAAGCGGAATCCCCAGCCTGCTACCTACGGAGAGGGGGGCTGTGTGGCACTACCGGGGAGGGGGGCTGTGTGGCACTACCAGGGAAGGGGCTGTGTGGCACTACCAGGGAGGGGAGCTGTGTGGCACTACCTGGGAGAGGGGGCTCTGTAGCACTACCTGGAAGGGGGGCTGTGTGGCACTAGCAGGAGGGGGCTGTGTGGCACTACCTGGGAAGGGGGCTGTGTGGCACTATCACAATAAGGCAATAAATTTATGGGGGTACAAACTGGGGGCCTAACTTCTTTTTTTTCTTTTTTTTTATAAATTCTTTTATTTGTCATTTTGTGTTTTTTTTTTTAAAAATTACAAATCGGACAGAATATGCACAACACAGTGCGAAAAAAGGCAATGAAAAACAGTCAACGTTTTACAGGTCAGTTATCTGCCCCGCCTATGTACATGGGGTCACCTGAGAGTACCATGTCGCTAAATACAGTTAATTAAGGAATCTCCGATATGCACCCTGAACCCGCAGCCGTGCATGATATATCCTGAGTGCGCACAGGTGCATCAAAGGAGAAGAGAGATGCAGAGACAGAAAGAAGGAAAGACAAAATAGTGAGGAAAGAAAGAGAAGGAAATGGGGGGAGAAAACAAAAAAGAGGGGGGGGAGCTGACCTGACATACCGTGTCTAGACGGGGATTCACGAGGCCATGATGGTTTTATATTCCTCGGTCGTTTGGAAACGAATCCATTCACGCCATGTTTTTAGGAAGGAGGCATGAGTCCCCTTCATTGATGCCGTGAGGTCCTCCATTCTCATGATCTCCTGGATCTTGCCGAACCACATGCCCACCGTCGGCGGACAGGACTGTCTCCACAGTGCAGGAACACATGCCCTAGCCGCGTTTACCAGGTGTCGAACTACCGAACATCTATACGAGAGCAGTGGGACCTCGCACAAATGAAGCAGGAAGAGGCCCGGAGATCGCGGGAGAGGACAATCCGTGAATTTTGAGGAGATGCGCCACACCTCGGACCAGAACCCAGTCAGGAGTGGGCATTCCCAGAAAATATGCATGATTGTACCCACATGGTCCCCACATCTCCAGCATAGTGGCGAGGCCGCCGGGATCATTGCATGCAATCTGGAAGGCACCCTGTACCAACGGGACAATATCTTAAATCCTGCCTCTTGAAATCTACTGGCCATGGAGGACTTATGTGTCAAGGTGAACAGGCGGTCTCGTTGTTCAGGGGTAAATGTTTCGCCCAAGTCCCTTTCCCAGTTACGCAAGTACGGAGGTGGCGGCAGATTGGGGGGCGAGATCAAGAACCCATAGACTCTGGACAAAGCATGTCGGATCGTGCCTGTGCCTGTACACAGGAGTTCAAACGCGGAGCAGTCCCGTAGCTGCACTCCAGGATGTTCTAGTGACATCAGGAAATGTCGCAACTGAGTAACCTGCAACGCCGAGAAAGAGACCGGATCCGACAGAGCTCGTATTTGATCGCTTGTCATCCACCTCCCCTCCTGCTGAAATTGTAGGGCCTGCCCCTTACCCGCCCGCAGCCATACTTGAAATGGGCCACTATCCAGTCCCGGTGGAAATGCAGGGTTACCTAAAATCGGAAATAGCGGGGAGGGGGATGGCGAGAATTCCGCCCGAGGAAACACCCGCAATGCGACTGCTAGGGTGGGACCGATTGTCGGGTGGGACCGCACAACCCTGGGAACATGTCTGCCCAACCACGGCAGGGCCTGTAGTGGGATGGATGTAAACGCCTGTTCCATGGACACCCATTCTTTCATCCCGCCGTGCCGGAACCAATCTAAGATTCGTGTCAAGTGGGAGGCGTGGTGATAGGAGACAAAGTCCGGAAGACCAATGCCCCCCTCCCCCTTTACACGAAATAGCAACGATCGGGCGATACGTGCTGGTTTCCCTGCCCATATGAATTTGTGCACTAGGGAAAGTAGGGACTGAAAGAACGGGCGTGGGATATGTATCGGTAGGGCCTGTAGTAGGTACAAAATCTGTGGTAGGATGTTCATTTTAAAAATTGCGCACCTACCGAACCAGGTGAATGTGCCCGACGTCCATGTGTCTAGGTCCGCCTTTATACGTTGAAGTAGCAAAGGGAAGTTCACCGCATAAAGGCGAGATAGATCCCCGGGAAGCCGAACTCCCAGGTATTTAAGCGAGTCCCTTGCCCACTTGAATGAAAAGGACTCCGACAGATCAGCGACCAGAGCCTGTGGTAACGAGATGTTAAGGGCCTCTGACTTCTGGTAGTTTATTTTGAAGTTGGATAATCTCGAGTATCTACTCAGCTCCGCCATCAGGTTAGGCAAGGAAATTCTAGGAGCTGTGAGGAAAAACAGCAGATCATCCGCGTAGGCGGCAACCTTATGGGCTCTGCCTCCCAGGTCCAAGCCTGTAATGTCCGGGTTGGAGCGGATGTGGCACAGCAAGGGCTCCAGGCATAAAATAAAGATCAGAGGCGATAGAGGGCAGCCTTGGCGCGTGCCGTTAGTAATCGTGAAGGAGGATGAGAGGTGTCCATTGACCTTGACCTGAGCTGACGGGGAGGAGTAGAGACCAGAGATCCAGGACATCATATGAGTCCCTATTCCGATGTCGTAAGGTGGCCAACATAAAGTCCCAACTAACCCTGTCGAAGGCCTTTTCCGGGTCTGTTGACAAAAAACAAGTGGGGAGTGACGTGACTGCCGCTTGGTACATTAAATTAATTGGGGGGCCTAACTTCTATATGGGGGCATAAACCAGGACTAACGTTTACATGGGGGCACAAAGTGACATTTTCTGCCATTTTACTGCCGTCGTGAGTTCCCCCGCAAAGGGGTCTACTAAGTCTGTGTCCTCCAAGGGCCCACATAAACTTGGACCTGGCCCTGATGCCAAGTGTCCTCTGTGCCAAGCGTCTGCTAGCCCACGTGTCTGCCACGCCGAGTGTTTGCCAAATCGTCTACCCAGGTACTCTTGTCCTAAAGACTATCATTGATTGTTGTTTGGCCAGCTGCTACTCGGCTACGGAGAGGAAACACATGTCTCAATGATGACGTCCGACGCCTGACATGGGCGCCTAGAGCTGAACGTGGGCTACTAACTCTGCCAGGTCCATATTTGCCACAGTAAAGACTCCACAACCAGGACTGTGATGTAGAACCTTCCAGCACCACGAAGACCGAATCTAAGCCTAGAAGAAACGCGTCCGGAGAACTTTGACTAAGGACTTGTTACAGGAGTTCCCCAAATAACCCCCCCCCCCCTCATATGAAGAGCAACCCACAACGGAGCGGGTAGGGAGGAAATTACCCCAAAACTTTTTTTTTTTAAATAGCTGTATACTCTTACATGTATTATACACACGAAATATGGGAATTGTATAAAAGAAAAACAAGTGGGACCTGAACTCCTCTATAAGTTCTTATTCCTGACTAGAAGTGATGGATGTTTTCACTGCGGAGGACGTGGAAGCGCCGACTTTATGGAGATGTTTATTCACCTGATTGAAATATTTTTCTACAGTAAAAGTTATATTTT
Organism: Rhinoderma darwinii; assembly: GCF_050947455.1. NCBI lineage: Eukaryota > Metazoa > Chordata > Amphibia > Anura > Rhinodermatidae > Rhinoderma > Rhinoderma darwinii. The sequence continues at coordinate 5,971,372 of NC_134689.1, read as the reverse complement.
AACTAAGACTCCAGTGATTTTGTTTCATGAGATCACATAGCCAGAGAAGTAGTACTGTGCGCTGTGTGTATATATATCTATAGAGAGAGAATGAGAACGGGTATATGGTGAGCGTAGGATAAGCAGCTTCAATGCACACATGATGCCGCTGATCTCAGACACATTGTATGATGGGATGAGTTAAAAACCAATCTGTCCAATCCCTGTCCACCCCTCCTCCACAAATTCCCATGGCAGATGTCGGGTTTAGAGAAGTTGTACTGTGCAGCGTCTATGTTCTGTATACTGTGTAAGTGAAATGTAACAAACACCCAATATAAATATATAGTGAATGTGAGGAGATTCCACCCGCCCCAGCAGGAACTTACTGGAAGATCTTTCATGTTCCGTGTATCTCATTGTGTTTAAACATTAAAGGGGAAACATTGACTCAAACTTTATTATGGTCATTGATGTTTTCAAAATATGTGCAAACACATAACACAACATGAAACAACAACACATGACAAAACACTACACTAAATACACAACATACGACGACACACAAAACACACAACACAACGTACAACACTCAAGAACAACACATGACAAAACACTACACATAATACACAACACACAACAATACACAACAACAACAACACAAAACACACAACACTCAAGAACAACACAAAACAAACCAGATACCACACATGACAACACAAAATACATGGCAATAAACAATGGACAAGAGGTCACATGTATATAAAGCTAATGTGGTCGGCTCCAGCCTGTCTGTGGCTCCTGGTGTATTGTTGTAAGGTTATTCCTTATATCCCTGTACTGTGACATCACTGTGTTTATTATCCCTGTACTGTGACATCACTGTGTTTATTATCCCTGTACTGTGACATCACTGTGTTCATCATCCCTGTACTGGTGACATCACTGTGTTTATTATCCCTGTACTGTGACATCACTGTATTTATTATCCCTGTACTGTGACATCACTGTGTTTATTATCCCTGTACTGTGACATCACTGTGTATATTATCCCTGTACTGTGACATCACTGTGTTTATTATCCCTGTACTGTGACATCACTGTGTTTATTATACCTGTACTGTGACATCACTGTGTTTATTATCCCTGTACTGTGACATCACTGTGTTTATTATCCCTGTACTGTGACATCACTGTTTATTATCCCTGTACTTTGACATCACTGTATTTATTATCCCTGTACTGTGACATCACTGTGTTTATTATCCCTGTACTGTGACATCACTGTGTTTATTATCCCTGTACTGTGACATCACTGTGTTCGTCATCCCTGTACTGTGACATCACTATGTTTATTATCCCTGTACTGTGACATCACTGTGTTCGTCATCCCTGTACTGTGACATCACTATGTTTATTATCCCTGTACTGTGACATCACTGTGTTTATTATCCCTGTACTGTGACATCACTATGTTTATTATCCCTGTACTGTGACATCACTGTGTTTTACTAGTTAGGCGTTGTGAATAGAAGTGTATGATGCTGACGAATCAGCATCATCCACTTCTCTTCGTTAACACCCAGCTTCTGGCAGTGCACAGACACAGCGTGTTCTCGAGAGATCACGCTGTGACGTCACTTCCTGCCCCAGGTCCTGCATCGTGTTGGACGAGCGAGGACACATCGGCACCAGGCGACAGAAGCTACATCGACTTACCTGCAAACGCTGATGCTGCTGCAGAATCAACTGTAGTCTCTGTCGCCTGGTGCCGATGTGTCCTCGCTCGTCCGACACGATGCAGGACCTGGGGCAGGAAGTGACGTCACAGCGTGATCTCTCGAGAACACGCTGTGTGTCTGTGCACTGCCAGAAGCTGGGTGTTAACGAAGAGAAGTGGATGATGCTGATTCGTCAGCATTATTCACTTCTATTCACTTCTATTCTGTGACATCACTGTGTTCATTATCCCTGTACTGTGACATCACTGTGTTCATCATCCCTGTACTGTGACATCACTGTGTTTATTATCCCTGTACTGTGACATCACTGTGTTTATTATCCCTGTACTGTGACATCACTGTGTTCATCATCCCTGTACTGTGACATCACTCTGTATATTATCCCTGTACTGTGACATCACTGTGTTTATTATCCCTGTACTGTGACATCACTGTGTTTATTATCCCTGTACTGTGACATCACTGTGTTTATTATCCCTGTACTGTGACATCACTGTGTTTATTATCCCTGTACTGTGACATCGCTGTGTTTATTATCCCTGTACTGTGACATCACTGTGTTTATTATCCCTGTACTGTGACATCACTGTATTTATTATCCCTGTACTGTGACATCACTCTGTATATTATCCCTGTACTGTGACATCACTCTGTATATTATCCCTGTACTGTGACATCACTCTGTATATTATCCCTGTACTGTGACATCACTCTGTATATTATCCCTGTACTGTGACATCACTGTGTTTATTATCCCTGTACTGTGACATCACTGTGTTTATTATCCCTGTACTATGACATCACTGTGTTTATTATCATCTGAAGATGCAGATTCCTTACAATAGAGGTCTCACACTTCTTCAGCAGCCATTAACAAAATGACCATGACAATAGTTCCAAGGGCTAGAGCTTTGAGATTTTGGCTCGGCCAATTGTTTCATGATTTACAAGATGTCGTTGCAAGAACCACTATTCTGGAGTCTTTGCCGGCACTCATTGATGGCTGCAGACTTCCTCTGTGACATTCCCACAGATATCCTGAAATTTACATCCAGGAATTCAGCCGCCTCAAGTTCTGCTAGAAGACCGGTCTGGAGGACACAGTGGTCAGGTAACGTGTTCTCTAAAATACACTTTGGCGCACTCCCGTTTCAGCCTGATGGCTTGTTTGGGCTGCAACTACAAGCGGTTTTAGAATCTCTTAAAGAAGACAAGGGTTCATCCTTTCTCCATTCCAAACATAAGGCTACCAATAATTTTTTGTCCTCAATTTAGGAGATCGCCAAGATCAAGAAGAGTCTTCAGATTAGAGAAACAGAGAAGATACAAGTCTAGAGCAGAGACCCAGTCCTCGTCTTTTAAGAAAAAGTCATTTCATCTCGGCCCAAATCATCAAGCTTTGTGACGCCGGGATCAGTCCACGGAAAGTGGGAGCAGACTCGTGGGTAACGAAGCCAATCTCAAGAGGTTACTCTTTGGGGTTCAAAAAATGTCCTCCTTTAAGACTTCTTCATTATTCTCAAAAGATATCTAGAGCAGGTACCACCAGTTCAGAAAAGGAGAGAGGGTTTATTCACACATTTTTCCCAAAGCTGAAGGAAAATGGAGACGAGTGATATATCTCACCTTCCTGAACAGATACATCCTAATAAGAAGGTTCAAAATGGAAACAAAATATAGCCGGTGGATTCGAATTAAAGATTCGTAACTGCAAATCTCCATCCTTTACTCATATTCTGGAGGATAGCCTTCAGGGAAGGACTTGTCTGCTCCAAGAATATTTACGGAGGTGGCAGTGGTCCTTGCAGCAGCTCTGAGACTGAAGGGCGTCTTGGTGATTCCCTACGTGGACGATTGGCTGGTGAAGGCCGCATCGGAGAACCTCCTCAAGAATTATCTCTCACGGGTTCCTAGTCAACAAGGAGAAATCACATCTGACCACCACAAGGAAAATTCAATTTCTAGGATATATCCTGGATTCCAACAAGATGATCTTGAGTCTTATCCAGTTATTTCAATACGCAAATCCATGAAAGTCTTAAGTCCACTGACTTCAACAGCAAATGCTTTCCTATGAACCAAGTCCCACATGAGGAAACTTCAAGGAGATATTCTCAGACAATGGTCAAAGCATTCGACAATTATGATGGTTCAGGAACAACTTTAGTGGTAGGCGTCTTCAGAGGTTTCCTCAGGTAGTAATCGCATCGGATGCTTCAGATTGGGACTTGGTGCCCATGTACCTCACAGCAAGGTTCTTCCTCAAGAGAAAGTCTGTGCTTCCAATTTTAGAGAACGAAGAGCCATAAAACTGGTCTTTCTGTATTTCGAGAAGATTTTGAGGAATCGACAAGTTCTAGGAGCAATCTGTCTGGTAATGTTCTCAGACCTGTCTTTGGGGGCAATTTGAGAGTCTCTCAGCTGTGCATATCAGGAGTACATTGAATACCAAAGCCGACTGGTTAAGCAAAGACAAACTTGAGCCAGGGGAATGGATATTGAACCGTCAAACATTTTAGTGGGTATTCTCCCGCCTGGACCATTCCCAAACAGATGTACTGGCGACCAAGGACAATGCACAGATGTCAAAATTTTGCTCCCTTAACCCCTTCCCGCAAAATCACGTACAGTTACGTCATGGGAGATGGACTGTTCCCGCATCTTGACGTAACTGTACGTCATGGAGATGAAGCTGGCTCAGGAGCCGAGCCAGCGACATCACCGCCGGGTGACAGCTGTATGTTACAGCTGGCACCCTGAGGTATCGGCCAGGACCGGAGCTAGCCTCCGGTCCGACCGATTAACCCCTCACATGCTGCGTTGAATAGCGATCGCAGCATGTGAGGAGTTTATAGCCACCGGCGCCCCAGCAACATGATCGCTGGGTTGCCGGTGGCTGCAAAGGCGATCGGAGGGCTAATGCTTACCTCCCGGTCCGCCAGCAACGGAATCCTCCTATGCCCCGTCGTCGGCGGGGCCCAGGAGGCTTCCGGTACCATCGGCAAGATGGCGCCGGCTCAGCTTCCGGCTCAGAAGCTGAGCCGGCGTCATCAGCAGTGGGTGTCCGCTGTATGTTACAGCGGACACCCCGATCTATCGCCAGGAACCGGAGCTAGCTCCGATTCCTGGCATTAACCCCTTCGATGCAACGATCCATTGTGATCGCTGCATCCTAGAGGTTTGTAGCAAATCGGCAGCCTTGCCACGCGATGGCAAGGCTGGCGACTGCTACCATGGCAACAGGAGCCCTAAAAATGGACTCCTGTCTGCCATTACGTAAGCTGATTAGGCCCCGCCCAGAGGCGGAGCCTGATCGGCTTGCTGTCAGTGAACAACTGACAGTTCTAATACATTGCACTACATAGGTAGTGCAATGTATTAGAACATCAAACAAACTGTTGGACCTTCAAGTCCCCTAGTGGGACTAAAGAAAAGTGTCAAAAAAAGTGTCAAAAAAGTAAAAATAAAAGTTGTAAAAAATACAATAAAAGTTTCAAATAATAACACAAAACACAATCGCCCCTTTTTCCCTTATCAAGTCATTTATTATTGAAAAAAATAATAAAGCCATACATATTTGGTATCGCTGCGACCGTAACGACCTGAACTATAAAAATATTATGTTATTTATTCCACACAGTGAACGCCGTAAAAAAAAAAACTAAAAAATACTGACATAATTGCTATTTTTTGGTCACTTTGTCTTCCAAAAATTGAAATAAAAAGTGATCAAAAAGTCGCATGTACCTAAAAATGGTACCTATAAAAACTATAACTCGTCTCGCTAAAAACAAGCCCTCAAACAGCTCCGCCGATGAAAAATTTAAAACCGTTATGGCTCTCACAACTTGGCGACAGAAAAAATCCATTCTCTTTGCAAAAGTTATTTTATTGTGCAAAAAGTTGTAAAACATAAAAAGTGCTATAAATTAGGTATCACCGGAATCGTATTGACCCGCAGAATAAAGGTAACGTGTAATTTATAACACGTGGCGAACGCTGTATAAAAAGAACTAAAAAAATATGCCAGAATTGCTGTTTTTTGGTCACCTTGCCTCCCAAAAAAAAAAGGATAACAAGTGATCAAAAAGTCGCGTGTACCCCAAAATGGTACCAATAAAAACTACAGCTCGTCCCGCAAAAAAACCAGCCCTCATACCGCTACGTCTATGAAAAAATAAAATTAGTCAAGGCACCAATAAGCCAGGAAATAAAAATATGCAGTTGTGCAGCCCGAGGGGAACATTTCTTCTGTTTCAAGTGGCAAATTATCAAGGCCCCTAAAATTAGGGATCCAGGAAGGGGAGGGCCCAAACATATCTGCTGGAAGCGAGGGTGCCCGTATTATACCAGGACAACACTTCCCAGCAAAATTCCCCAAACTACAAAGGTGCGGAGTGTGGACCAAAAGGGGGATAAGTAAAGACCATTTATTAGTGCGACACCGGCCTGTGCAGAAAGGATTGTGTCACAGCGTAACACACATCTATGGATTATTTTATTGTTTTTTTTTACCCCACTATACCACCTGACTATGCCCCTTATATACTCCGCCCGCCTTACATGTGCCCCCACATTATAAATGGAAACACCAGTAAGACTCCAAACAAAACTACTACAAGCAAAATCCACGCTCCAAAAGCCAAATGGCTCTACCTCCCTTCTGAACCCTACAGTGTGCCCAAACAGCAGTTTACTTCCACATATATGGCATCGCCATACCCGGGAGAACCCTTTTAATAATTTTTGGGGTGTGTGTCTCCAGTGGCACAAGCTGGATATTGGCATATCTATTGAAAAACCATTTTCACTCTGAAACATCACGTGCACACCAATTTCTGCCAATCACCTGTGGGGTTAATATGCTCACTACACCCCTAGGTGAATACCTTGAGGGGTGTAGTTTCCAAAATGGGGTCACTTCTGGGGGGGATCCACTGTTTTGGTCCCACAGGGACTTTGCAAATGTGACATAGCGCCCAGAAACCAATCCAGCAAAATCTGTACTCCAAAAGCCAAATGGCGCTCCTTCCCTTCTGTGCCCTACTCTGTGCCCAAACAGCAGTTTATGACCACATATGTGGTATTGTCATACACAGGAGAAGTTGCTTTACAAGTGTTGGGGTGCTCTTTTACATTTATTTGTTGAGAATATGAAACATTTTCAGCTAAAACTACGTCTTATTGAAGAAAAAGGATTTTTTTTATTTTCACTGCCCAATTCTAATAAAATCTATGAAACACCTGTGGGGTCAAAATGCTCACTACACCCCTAGATGAACTCCTCAAGGGGTGTAGTTTTGTGAATGGAATCACTTTTGGGGAGTTTCCACTGTACTGACACCTTAGGAGCTTTGCAAAAGTGACATGGTGTCAAGAAACCAATCCAGCAAAATCTGTGCTCCAAAAGCCAAATGGCACTCCTTCTCTTCTGATCCTTGCCGTGTGCCCAAACAGCAGTTTATGACCACAAATGGGGTATTGCCGTACTCCAGAGAAGTTGCTTTACAAATGTTGGGGTTCTTTTATTCCTTTATTTGTTGAGAAAATGAAAAATTTGGAGCTAAAGCTACGTCTTATTGGAAAAAAAGGATTTTTTTTATCTTCACTGCCCAATTCTAATAAAATCTATGAAACCCCTGTGGGTTCAAAATGCTCACTACACCCCTAGATGAATTCTTCAAGGGGTGTAGTTTCCTAAATGGAGTCACTTTTTTGGTGTTTTCACTGTTTTGGTCCCTTAGGGGCTTTGCAAATGCGACGTGGTCTCCGCAAACCATTCCTGCTAAATTTGAGCTCCAAAAGCCAAATGGCGCTCTTTCCCTTCTAAGCTCCGCCGTGTGTCCAAAAAGCCGTTTATGACCACATGCGGGGTATTATTTTACTCGGGAGAAATTGCTTTACAAAAGTAGTGGTGCATTTTCTCCTTTTAGTCCTTGTGGAAATTAGAAAAAATTAGCTAAACCTACATTTTCTTTGAAAGAATGTAGATTTTCATTTTCACGGCCTACTTCCAATAATTTCTGCAAAAAACCTGCGGGGTCAAAATGCTCACTATACCCCTAGATAATTTCCTCAAGGGGTATAGTTTCCAAAATGGTGTAACTTTTGGGGGATTTCCACTGTTTTGGTGCCGCAAGAGCCTTTCAGATCCGACATGGTGCCTAAAATATTTTCTAATAAAAAGGAGGCCCCAAAATCCTCTAGGTGTTCCTTTGCTTCTGAGGCCGGTGCTTCAGTCCATTACCGCACTAGGGCCACATGTGGGGTATTTCTAAAAACTGCAGAATCTGGGCAATAGATATTGAGTTGCGTTTCTCTGGTAAAAACTTTCTGTGTTACAAAAAAAATAGATGAAAAATTAATTTCTGCAAAAAAAAAAAGAAATTTGAACATTTCACATCTAGTTTGCCTTAATTCCTGTGAAACATCTAAAGGGTTAAGAAACTTTCTAAATGCTGTTTTCAATACTTTGAGGGGTGAAGTTTTTAAAATGGGGTGACTTATCGAGGGTTTCTAATATATAAGGCCCTAAAATCCACTTCACATCTGAACTGGTCCTTGTAAAAATAGCCTTTTGAAATTTTCTTGAAAATGTGAGAAATTGCTGCTAAAGTTCAAAGCCTTGTAACGTCCTAGAAAAATAAAAGGATGTTCAAAAAACGATGCCAATCTAAAGTAGACATATGGGTGATGTTAATTAGCAACAATTTTGTGTGGTATTACCATCTGTCTTACAAGCTGATACATATAAATTTAGAAAAATGCAAATTTTTGCAATTTTTCGCTACATTTTGGTGTTTTTCACAATTAAATACTTAATGTATCGAGCAAATTTTGCCAGTAACATAAAGTCCAATGTGTCACGAGAAAACAATCTCAGAATCGCTTGGATAGGTAAAAGCATTCCGGAGTTATTACCACATAAAGTGAAACATGTCAGATTTGAAAAAATCGGCTGTGTCCTGAAGGCCAAAACAGGCTGTGTCCTTAAGGGGTTAAGAAGAACGACCATCCAATAGTCCTGGAGGGGATCTCAATTTCATGGGAGAAGAAAGTTGTTCCTCCTCTTCCTCTCATCCCAACGGTAGTAATCCTAAGAGCCCCTTTTTGGCCCATGGAGACTAATAGGAGAGAATCAGAGCGCTCTGGGTTTTCGGAGGAGGTTATTACCACAATTATGGTCTTTAGGAGACCATCCACTGTAATAGTAGACATTAAAAATTCTTACCCAAAAACCACAAGAGATGGACTTAATATATTTGTCCTGGAAAACCGTATTCCTAGTGGCTACAGCCTCAACCCGTCGCATCAAAAAGTTGCAAGACTTGTCCTGCAAACCTCCTTATCTAAGGGGCTTATCGGATTGCCTTTTTTTAATTACTCTACCAAATTTTGTTCCCCGGGGCGGCATTGTCCTTGTCCTTTAACCAAGACTTTTATTTGCCAACAAGGGGGAAGTAATGGAGTCCACCTACTGGAATTTCTTCAGGTTGAAGGGCCTTATAGAGGGGAAAAAGTCGATGAACTACCTTGGCCAGATGGACTAAAGCCGCTATTCTACGGGAAGGAATCCAATCTCCTCTTTACATCCAGGCTTCGGAAAACAGTAGTTTAAAAAAAAAAAAAAAAAAAATATATATATATATATATATATATATATATATATATATACTTAGCCCTAGTCATGGCAACACGTCCCTCTGCTGTCCGTCCTCCAGGGATGACGTTTCATCCCATGGGATTGCTGCAGCCTGTGATTGGCTGCAGCAGTCACATGGGATGACATGTTATTCCTGGAGACCGGGCTGGACGCAGGAGCATAGAATTCTGGGTAAGTATAAGATCTTTTTTTTCTGAGTTGCGACTTTTGAGGCGGAATTGCAGCTTTGCCAAAATCGCAACATCTGCTATTTGTTGCGGGTTTTACCTCCCCATTGAATTCAATGGGGAAAACCCGCAACAGAAAAGCAGCGAACCCACAGCTAAAATTGGCGTACTGCATATTTCCAAACGTTTTTTTTGTGTTCAAATCTCATCCATTCTGCTGCTACTGTATTACGCCGCAGATTTTCCGCAGTGTTTACGTGTGGACTCTTATAGTGTTATAAAGTCTCCTACGCTGAATATTCGCTATAGGTAACACTATACATTAGGAAAACACAGTAGATACAAGAAGACATATTACGCTATAATCGTTTTAATCCGTCTCGCTATCGAAACACCTCCCAATGTAACAGGTCTTTCCAGTTTTCGGATGTTAGCGCGGTTCTGACCTAGTTCAATACACATTTTGTTTTGTGAGATTTTCTGGCTACGTCTGGTGCCTGTTCATCTCTCAGGACTGTCTGGAACTAAACCACTTGTTCTACAGCTGCCTGCCAGACCAACTCCCCACCTGCTGCAGCCGGACAACAACCCGCGGGGATCACGGCCATCCTGACACTTATTGCACTCCCGTGGTATTGGTGTCCGGGGTCCGGAACTAGACGCCCATCAGGGAGTGGCCGGGAATTGTTATCCTAACTTTCCCTTATTATTTGTTCTCCTCGGACACCAAGTGAAATGCAATGAGTTACAACGGATCCAAGGGTTTAAGGGCTATGTACACCTTTGTAAATTGTTGTGGGTTTTTTTTTTTGGGGGGGGGGGGGTTTATTTATTTTTAATATAAAAGTCTATCAGTTGGTTTGGTGCAACTTTCTAAATACATTTTTTTGAAAAAATATTTTTACTTTTTGAGATACAGCTGCTTTATATCCTGTATACTGAGCAGCTGTATCATGCACTGGATCCTGCATGTCTCTGACAGTTCATAACTTACGTGTGATCGATAATAGGCATTATACTGTATGGGGGGCATTATACTGTATGGGGGACATTATACTGTATGGGGACATTATACTGTATGGGGACATTATACTGTATGGGGGGCATTATATTGTGTGGGGGAATTATACTGTATGGGGGCATTATACTGTATGGGGACATTATACTGTATGGGGGCATTATACTGTATGGGGGACATTATACTGTATGGGGGCATTATACTGTATGGGGGCATTATACTGTATGGGGACATTATACTGTATGGGGACATTATACTGTATGGGGGCATTATACTGTATGGGGCATTATACTGTATGGGGACATTATACTGTATGGAGGCATTATACTGTATGGGGGGCATTATATTGTGTGGGGGAATTATACTGTATGGGGCAGGTATGGGGGACATTATACTGTATGGGGGACATTATACTGTATGGGGGTATTATACTGTATGGGGACATTATACTGTATGGGGGCATTATACTGTATGGGGGCATTATACTGTATGGGGACATTATACTGTATGGGGGCATTATACTGTATGGGGGCATTATACTGTGTGGGGGCATTATACTGTATGGGGGCATTATACTGTATGGGGGCATTATACTGTATGGGGACATTATACTGTATGGGGGCATTATACTGTGTGGGGGCATTATACTGTATGGGGGACATTATACTGTATGGGGGCATTATACTGTATGGGGCATTATACTGTATGGTGGCATTATACTGTATGGGGCATTATACTGTATGGTGGCATTATACTGTATGGGGGCATTATACTGTATGGGGCATTATACTGTATGGGGACATTATACTGTATGGAGGCATTATACTGTATGGGGGCATTATACTGTATGGGGGGCATTATACTGTATGGGGCATTATACTGTATGGTGGCATTATACTGTATGGGGGCATTATACTGTATGGGGCATTATACTGTATGGTGGCATTATACTGTATGGGGGCATTATACTGTATGGGGCATTATACTGTATGGGGACATTATACTGTATGGAGGCATTATACTGTATGGGGGCATTATACTGTATGGGGCATTATACTGTATGGGGACATTATACTGTATGGAGGCATTATACTGTATGGGGGCATTATACTGTATGGGGGACATTATACTGTATGGAGGCATTATACTGTATGGGGACATTATACTGTATGGGGACATTATACTGTATGGGGGCATTATACTGTATGGGGACATTATACTGTATGGGGGCATTATACTGTATGGGGACATTATACTGTATGGGGCATTATACTGTATGGGGGGCATTATACTGTATGGGGCATTATACTGTATGGGGGCATTATACTGTATGGGGACATTATACTGTGTGGGGCATTATACTGTATGGGGGCATTATACTGTATGGGGACATTATACTGTATGGGGGCATTATACTGTATGGGGACATTATACTGTATGGGGCATTATACTGTATGGTGGCATTATACTGTATGGGGGCATTATACTGTATGGGGCATTATACTGTATGGGAGCATTATACTGTATGGGGAGCATTATACTATATGGGGGGCATTATACTGTATGGGGGCATTATATTGTATGGGGGGCATTATATTGTGTGGGGGCATTATACTGTATGGGGCAGGTATGGGGGACATTATACTGTATGGGGGGCATTATATTGTGTGGGGGCATTATACTGTATGGGGACATTATACTGTATGGGGGACATTATACTGTATGGGGACATTATACTGTATGGGGCATTATACTGTATGGGGGGCATTATACTGTATGGGGCATTATACTGTATGGGGAGCATTATACTATATGGGGGGCATTATATTGTGTGGGGGCATTATACTGTATGGGGCAGGTATGGGGGACATTATACTGTATGGGGGCATTATACTGTATGGGGACATTATACTGTATGGGGCATTATACTGTATGGGGACATTATACTGTATGGGGACATTATACTGTATGGGGACATTATACTGTATGGGGGACATTATACTGTATGGGGGACATTATACTGTATGGGGGCATTATACTGTATGGGGGCATTATATTGTGTGGGGGAATTATACTGTATGGGGGCATTATACTGTATGGGGGCATTATACTGTATGGGGGACATTATACTGTATGGGGGCATAATACTGTATGGGGACATTATACTGTATGGGGGCATTATACTGTATGGGGGCATTATACTGTATGGGGACATTATACTGTATGGGGGCATTATACTGTATGGGGGACATTATACTGTATGGGGGCATTATACTGTATGGGGACATTATACTGTATGGGGGCATTATACTGTATGGGGGCATTATACTGTATGGGGGCATTATACTGTATGGGGGCATTATACTGTGTGGGGGCATTATACTGTATGGGGACATTATACTGTATGGGGGCATTATACTGTATGGGGGGCATTATACTGTATGGGGACATTATACTGTATGGGGGCATTATACTGTATGGGGGGCATTATACTGTATGGGGACATTATACTGTATGGGGGCATTATACTGTATGGGGGGCATTATACTGTATGGGGGCATTATACTGTATGGGGGGCATTATACTGTATGGGGACATTATACTGTATGGGGGCATTATACTGTATGGGGGCATTATACTGTATGGGGGCATTATACTGTGTGGGGGCATTATACTGTATGGGGACATTATACTGTATGGGGGCATTATACTGTATGGGGGCATTATACTGTATGGAGGCATTATACTGTATGGGGGCATTATACTGTATGGGGACATTATACTGTATGGGGGCATTATACTGTATGGGGGGCATTATACTGTATGGGGACATTATACTGTATGGGACATTATACTGTATGGGGGGCATTATACTGTATGGAGGCATTATACTGTATGGGGGGCATTATACTGTATGGGGGCATTATACTGTATGGGGGCATTATACTGTATGGGGCATTATACTGTATGGGGAGCATTATACTATATGGGGGGCATTATACTGTATGGGGGGCATTATATTGTATGGGGGGCATTATATTGTGTGGGGGCATTATACTGTATGGGGGCATTATACTGTATGGGGCAGGTATGGGGGACACTATACTGTATGGGGACATTATACTGTATGGGGCAGGTATGAGGGACATTATACTATATGGGGACATTATACTGTATGGGGGGCATTATACTGTATGGGGTCATTATACTGTATGGGGGCATTATACTGTATGGGGGGCATTATACTGTATGGGGCATTATACTGTATGGGGGGCATTATACTGTATGGGGGGCATTATACTGTATGGGGGGCATTATACTGTGTGGGGGCATTATACTGTATGGGGGACATTATACTGTATGGGGACATTATACTGTATGGGGGCATTATACTGTATGGGGAGCATTATATTGTATAGGGAGCATTATAATGTATGGGGGCATTATACTGTATGGGGGTATTATAATGTGTGGGGGCATTATACTGTATGGGGCATTATACTGTATGGGGCAGGTATGGGTGAGATTATACTGTATGGGGCATTATACTGTATGGGGGAGCTATTGGGCATTATACTGTATGGGGCGGCTATGGGGCGGCTATGGGGCATTATACTCTATGGGGCATTATGCTGTATGGAGAAATTTATTTGGGCATTATACTACATGGGGCATCTGTGTGGGCATTATAATATATGGTGGCAGCTATGGGGCATTATACTGTATGGGGGCAGCTATGTGGCATTATACTGTATGGGGGCAGCTATGGGGCATTATACTGTGTGGTGGCAGCTATGGGGCATTATACTGTGTGGTGGCAGCTAGAGGGCATTATACTGTGTGGGCTGAGCCGGGTGTGTATGGGCGAGGATTGGGTGGGATTAGAGGCGTGACTTAAAAGAAAAAAATTGCTGCGCGCGCCACTTTGGCTGTCCCTCTTTGTGATACTTGTAAGTTGCGAGGTTTGTCAATAGTATCTGCGTCCTTAGGAGAGCAGGGAGGTATCTCGCTACTCTGCCAGTTACTAGGCTACGTTCGGCCTGCAGCCTATCATGTGCAGGGACTGAAACTGTGCGCAGGCCGGCATGATGACGTCACTGGATCACGCCGGCCTACGCACGAATCTCGTCAGCGTTGATTCGCTCCATTAGTTGCGGGAACGGGACCTAGGTGAGTATGACGTTTTTTTGCTTTATTTGTTTGGGGGTCGCTATATGGCACTATCTACAGAAGGGGGGGGTCGCTATATGGCACTATCTACAGGAGGGGGGTCGCTACATGGCGCTATCTACAGGAGGGGGGTCGCTGTGTGGCGCTATCTACAGGGGAGGCTGTGTGGCACTATCTACAGGGGAGGCTGTGTGGCACTATCTACAGGGGGTCTGTGTGGCACTATCTACAGGGGAGGCTGTGTGGCACTATCTACAGGGGGTCTGTGTGGCACTATCTACAGGGGAGGCTGTGTGGCACTATCTACAGGGGGTCTGTGTGGCACTATCTACAGGGGGTCTGTGTGGCACTATCTACAGGGGGTCTGTGTGGCACTACCTGGGAGGGGGGCTGTGTGCCACTACCTTGGAGAGGGGCTGTGTGGCACTACCTGGGTGGGGGGGCTATGTGGCACTACCTGGGGGGGCTGTGTAGCACTATATACAGAGGGCACTACATTTATGGGTGTATAAACTGGGGGCCAAACTTCTACATGGGGCACAAAGTGACGTTTTATGCCATTTTACTGCCGCCGTGAGTTCGCCTACAAAGTCGCCCAAGGGCCCACATAAACCTAGAGCCGGCCCTGGATACAGGATTTAGTGCAAGATACAGCTGCTCTGTATACAGGATACAAAGCAGATGTATCTCAAAAAGTAAAAATTTATTTTAACAAAAAGTATTTAGAAAGTTGAACCAAACAAACGGATCATTTTTAGAAAAAAATAAAAAACTATTTCGAAGGTGCACAAAAGCCTTTAAGATTGAATTAATACAGGACCAGTACAGGATAAGTAATGTATGTACACAGTGACTCCACCAGCAGAATAATGAGTGCAGCTCTGGAGTATAATACAGGATGTAACTCAGGATCAGTACAGGATAAGTAATGTAATGTATGTACACAGTGACTCCACCAGCAGAATAGTGAGTGCAGCTCTGGAGTATAATACAGGATGTAACTCAGGATCAGTGCAGGATAAGTAATGTAATGTATGTACACAGTGACTCCACCAGCAGAATAGTGAGTGCAGCTCTGGGGTATAATACAGGATGTAACTCAGGATCAGTACAGGATAAGTAATGTCATGTATGTACACAGGGAGTCCACCAGCAGAATAGTGAGTGCAGCTCTGGAGTATAATACAGGATGTAACTCAGGATGAGTACAGGATAAGTAATGTAATGTATGTACACAGTGACTCCACCAGCAGAATAGTGAGTGCAGCTCTGGAGTATAATACAGGATGTAACTCAGGATCAGTACAGGATAAGTAATGTAATGTATGTACACAGTGACTTCACCAGCAGAATAGTGAGTGCAGCTCTGGAGTATAATACAGGATGTAACTCAGGATCAGTACAGGATAAGTAATGTGATGTATGTACACAGTGACTCCACCCGCAGAATAGTGAGTGCAGCTCTGGAGTATAATACAGGATATAACTCAGGATCAGTACAGGATAAGTAATGTAATGTATGTACACAGTGACTCCACCAGCAGAATAGTGAGTGCAGCTCTGGAGTATAATACAGGATATAACTCAGGATCAGTACAGGATAAGTAGTTTCTAAAGGAAACACTATCTCTACTATGTTAATCATTCAGAGTTATATAATTTCTGTATCTTTTACTACCTGATCTATTAAATACTGACGTCTCTTGTGACTTGTGATGCTTTTTCCAGATTGCGCCAGAGAACTCCTGTGCAGTAGCATAAGAGGTCTTAAAGGGATATTCCCACTATTTGATCGTATGACATCTAAATCCGACATGACTGAAGGTGGGGATCAGGATAGGTGGGTGGTTGTTTTTATAGGCAGCATGGCAGAGGCGTAGCTAAGTTCTTCTGCACCCGGGGCAAAGATTCAGATTGGCGCCCCCCCCCCCAACTTATTTCCCGACATCTTCTTCCCCCTCGCCATGTTTTCTTTCCCTACCAATCAATGAGGTGTAATTTTTTTTCACGATTTTTTTAATGTAACTTGGGTATAAAAGCATTTCTACATTTTACAAGCGATGTAGTTCTATAATGTAGTTAACATAAAAATAAATTAAAAGAAAATAAATTAAAGAGGCCACACACAGCCCCCTGTAGATAGTGCCACACAGCCCCCAGAGAAGCCGAGGAGGTCATGCGGCGCAGGCAGCGGCGGAGTTCCTTCTGACTAGGGTTGGTGACAGCCAGGGCCGGCCTTAGCTTGGATGGCGCCCTGTGCGGGACTCTCTATTGCCGCCCCCTACACAAAACAAAAATGTACCACATATATGGACATGCTGGAACATATATACTGTACATTCATAAAGATAGATATTTAGACATACAGGGAAATATACATACACACAACTGGAATATATACATACAGGTAAATATATAGACGTACAGACACACACACACACACACACACAGACAGGATCATATACAAATACATAAAAGGCACAAATATACAAGCACAAAGACACATTCACAGACAGACCCATATATACGCACACAGGCACATATGTACACAGCACAGATAATGTAGTAGATGTTACCTGCAGTCCTATGTAACACCACAGATAACACAGTGATAACTCTCTGATTACAGATAATGTAGTAGATGTTACCTGCAGTCCTATGTAACACCACAGATAACAGAGATAACTCTCTGAGTACAGATAATGTAGTAGATGTTACCTGCAGTCCTATGTAACACCACAGATAACACAGTGATAACTCTCTGAGTACAGATAATGTAGTAGATGTTACCTGCAGTCCTATGTAACACCACAGATAACACAGTGATAACTCTCTGAGTACAGATAATGTAGTAGTGTTACCTGCAGTCCTATGTAACACCACAGATAACACAGTGATAACTCTCTGAGTACAGATAATGTAGTAGTGTTACCTGCAGTCCTATGTAACACCACAGATAACACAGTGATAGCTCTCTGAGTACAGATAATGTAGTAGATGTAACCTGCAGTCCTATGTAACACCACAGATAACACAGTGATAGCTCTCTGAGTACAGATAATGTAGTAGATGTTACCTGCAGTCCTATGTAACACCACAGATAACACAGTGATAACTCTCTGATTACAGATAATGTAGTAGATGTTACCTGCAGTCCTATGTAACACCACAGATAACACAGTGATAACTCTCTGATTACAGATAATGTAGTAGATGTTACCTGCAGTCCTATGTAACACCACAGATAACACAGTGATAACTCTCTGAGTACAGATAATGTAGTAGTGTTACCTGCAGTCCTATGTAACACCACAGATAACACAGTCATGTCTCTCTGAGTACAGATAATGTAGTAGATGTTACCTGCAGTCCTATGTAACACCACAGATAACACAGTCATGTCTCTCTGAGTACAGATAATGTAGTAGTGTTACCTGCAGTCCTATGTAACACCACAGATAACACAGTCATGTCTCTCTGAGTACAGATAATGTAGTAGTGTTACCTGCAGTCCTATGTAACACCACAGATAACACAGTCATGTCTCTCTGAGTACAGATAATGTAGTAGTGTTACCTGCAGTCCTATGTAACACCACAGATTACACAGTGATAACTCTCTGAGTACAGATAATGTAGTAGTGTTACCTGCAGTCCTATGTAACACCACAGATAACACAGTCATGTCTCTCTGAGTACAGATAATGTAGTAGTGTTACCTGCAGTCCTATGTAACACCACAGATAACACAGTCATGTCTCTCTGAGTACAGATAATGTAGTAGTGTTACCTGCAGTCCTATGTAACACCACAGATTACACAGTGATAACTCTCTGAGTACAGATAATGTAGTAGTGTTACCTGCAGTCCTATGTAACGCCACAGATAACACAGTGATAACTCTCTGAGTACAGATAATGTAGTAGTGTTACCTGCAGTCCTATGTAACGCCACAGATAACACAGTGATAACTCTCTGAGTACAGATAATGTAGTAGATGTCACCTGCAGTCCTATGTAACACCACAGATAACACAGTGATAACTCTCTGAGTACAGATAATGTAGTAGATGTTACCTGCAGTCCTATGTAACACCACAGATAACACAGTCATGTCTCTCTGAGTACAGATAATGTAGTAGATGTCACCTGCAGTCCTATGTAACACCACAGATAACACAGTGATAACTCTCTGAGTACAGATAATGTAGTAGTGTTACCTGCAGTCCTATGTAACGCCACAGATAACACAGTGATAACTCTCTGAGTACAGATAATGTAGTAGTGTTACCTGCAGTCCTATGTAACGCCACAGATAACACAGTGATAACTCTCTGAGTACAGATAATGTAGTAGTGTTACCTGCAGTCCTATGTAACACCACAGATAACACAGTCATGTCTCTCTGAGTACAGATAATGTAGTAGATGGCAGAGACACACACATGCAGAGACACACACACGCAGAGAGACACACACGCAGAGAGACACACACGCAGAGAGACACACACGCAGAGAGACACTCACCATGTCTTCTTGCTGACAGGTCAGGACGGGCTGTGTGTGGGCGGAGCTTCCTCTCTGCTTCTCGGCAGAGCACAGAGCACAGGCAGATGCAGGGAGGCTGCAGCACGGTAGTGGACCTGTCCCCTGACCTGAGTCATCTGACCTCATGTCACTGACGTGAGGTCAGGTGACTGGACTAGTCCACTCCCTGGCCGTCACAGACCCCAGTCAGAACGCCGTAATGTCCTGGCTGTTCCTAAAGCTGCTGCAGGTGTCCCACATACGGGGCGCCTGTCAGCAGCGATCAGCTGCTCTTCGGCGCCCCTTCCCTATCCTCCGGGTTGCGCCGGGGCAAATGCCCCCCCCCCCCTAGCTACGCCCCTGAGCATGGTGTCTCAGTATGCAGGGTGGACATTACATGTATGTAACCTCTGCATGGGGCACTGGAGATAAGCGGGGAATCCTACTGTGGGTATACCCATTAATTACACAGCACGTCTAATAGGTTTTCCTCTTTTTGATAGATTTACATCATCGGGGGTTTGTTCCCGCACAATCACATCCGTTGCAGTCTGCACAGATCTCTGTCGCCTCCCATAGGATGTAGTATCACAGCCCAGGAGGTTTTCCAGAATTACAAAAACAGTGCCCCACTGGTCTACAGGTCGTGTGTGGTTTTCCTTTCATTTCAATGGAACTGAGCTGCAATACCAGACTCAACCAGTGGACATGTGTGGCGCTCAACAATGACATACACGCACTGAGATGGCACAAGTGTCTGGGACGTCAAATCTGTTATAATAAAGTACTGGTAATTATAGTCTTATAAAAAGAACATGAAATAATTGGGAGTCCCGGGTGGCGGAGGATTCCTGTGGCCTCATTAAACTCGGCTGAATGAGGGGTTATAATGGATGCAGCAAAACAGGTTTCCGATGCCCAACCCAGTCAGGCTATGTGGTGGGTATCGGTTCTCTCGGGACATCAGTCGTTCCATTGTCTTGATGATGTCACTTGGCGCCGTTCCTTGTGATGCGGGGATTTATTGAAGCGTGATTGTTGATGTGGGATTTTAGGTCTGGGTGGAGCGGCCCGTACAAACAATAAGGTAAGTACAAAGCGGGAAACGTATTTCCTTAGCAATTATATGCGGCCGACCACATCGTCTGGGTACCGGGAAGAGCTTGGATTTTACCCTGGTTGGTCTGGTCCTCCATGAAGAATTTAAGGGAGGGGGGTGGGCGGGGTCAAGCTTCTCATCCAATCCTGAAGCTACTAGTCTAATGCCGCAGACCTCCTCCATGCCTGGCTACAAAATTAACCACTGGACTACCGGGACTCTACATGAAATCTATGGGTTGCCCCAATATCAACATAAGGCCTCATGCACACGAACGTATTTTTGTCCTCCCGTAAATACTGGCGTAAATATGGGTCCTTGGTCACACGTATTCGACCCGTATTTACGGGCACGTTTTCGATGCAAAATTGCACTGCATTTATCGGCAGCCCCTTCTCTCTATCAGTGCAGGATGGAGAGAAGGGACAGCCCTTTCCGCAGTAAAAGTAAAAGAAATTCATACTTACCCGGCCGTTGTCTTGGTGACGCGTCCCTCTTGACATCCAGCCCGACCTCCCTGGATGACGCGGCGGTCCATGTGACCGCTGCAGCCTGTGATTGACCTGTGATTGGCTGCAGCCTGTGATTGGCCTGTGATTGGCTGCAGCCGTCACTTAGACTGAAACGTCATCCTGGGAGGCTGGACTGGAGGAAGAAGCAGAGAGCTTTCGGTAAGTATGAACTTATATATTTTTTTACAGATACATGTATATTGGGATCGGTAGTCACTGTCCCGGGTGCAGAAACAGTTACTGCCGATCGCTTAACTCTTTCAGCACCCTGGACAGTGACTATTTACTGTCGTCGCGTAGCAACGCTCCTGTAATTACCGGTGCACACACGTAGTCACCCATAATTACGGGAGCCCCATTGACTTCTATGGGCTGCCCGTGCCGTAATTACGGCCTGAAATAGGACATGTTCTATATTTTTTAACGGCACGGGCCTCTTCCCGTAAGCATACGGCGAGGTATCCGTGGCCAATAGAAGTCTATGGGCCCGTAATTACGGGCGTTTTTAGGTTCGTGTGCATGGGGCCTGAGCCTAAGACCCCTTGGGTGAAACCTCCATCGAATCCTTTTATTATTATGAAGCGGATCACTATATACACTAGTCCTTCTAAATGAATTAGAAGATCATCAAAAAGTAAATTTATTTCAGTAATTCAATTCAGAAATAATTCTTTTCATGTTGATGATTACGGGAACAGTTAATGAAAACCTAAAATTTAGTGTCTCAGAAAATGAGAATATTATATAAGCCCAATTTCAAAAATTATTTTTAATACCTAAATGTCGTCCTACTGAAAAGTATGTCCAGCATCTGCTCTCAATACTTGGTCGGGGCTCTAACATGAATTACTGCATCAATGCGGCGTGGCATGGGGGAGATCAGCCTGTGGCACTGCTGAGGTGTTATCAATGCGGCGTGGCATGGAGACGATCAGCCTGTGGCACTGCTGGTGTTATCAATGGGGCGTGGCATGGAGACGATCAGCCTGTGGCACTGCTGAGGTATTATCAATGCGGCGTGGCATGGGTCAATCAGCCTGTGGCACTGCTGAGGTGTTATCAATGCAGCGTGGCATGGGGGCGATCAGCCTGTGGCACTGCTGGTGTTATCAATGGGGCGTGGCATGAAGGTGATCAGCCTGTGGCACTGCTGAGGTGTTATCAATGCGGCGTGGCATGAAGGTGATCAGCCTGTGGCACTGCTGAGGTGTTATCAATGCGGCGTGGCATGGGGGAGATCAGCCTGTGGCACTGCTGAGGTGTTATCAATGGGGCGTGGCATGGGGGCGATCAGCCTGTGGCACTGCTGGTGTTATCAATGGGGCGTGGCATGGGGGAGATCTGCCTGTGGCACTGCTGAGGTGTTATCAATGCGGCGTTGCATGAAGGTGATCAGCCTGTGGCACTGCTGAGGGGTTATCAATGCGGCGTTGCATGAAAGTGATCAGCCTGTGGCACTGCTGAGGTGTTATCAATGCGGCGTGGCATGAAGGTGATCAGCCTGTGGCACTGCTGAGGTGTTATGGAAGCCCAGGTTGTATAATATCAGCCTTCAGCTCGTCTGCATTGTTGGGTCTGGGGTCTCATCTTCCTCTTGACAATACCCTATAGATTCTCTATGGGGTTTTGGTTGGGTGAGTTTGCTGACCAATCAGGCGCAGTGATCCTGTGGTTATTACACCAAGTATTGGTAGTTTTGGCAGTGTGGGCAGGTGCCAAGTCCTGCTGGAAAATGATATCAGCGTCTCCATAAAGCTGTCAGCAGAGGGAAGCATGAAGTGCTGGGAAATGTCCTGCTAGACGCTGCGCTGACTCTGGACTTGATATAACACAGTGACCGGCACCAGCAGATCACACGGCCCCCAAACCATCACTGGCTGTGGACACTTCACACTGGACCGCAAGACACTTGGATTGACGCCTCTCCACTCTCCCTCCAGACTCTGGGACCTTCCAAATGAAATGCAAAATTTACTTTCATCTGAAAACAGGACTGTGGACACTGAGCAGCAGTGTTGGTCCACTGTGTTATATCAGGTCCAGGGTCAGCGCAGCATCTAGCAGGACATTTCCCAGCACTTCATGTAATGAATCTATAATATATGAGTTTCAATTTTTGAATTTAATTACTGAAATAAATTATTTTTTTGATGATATTTTAATTCATTGAGCAGGACTAGTACATGTGAAGTGGAAGTCCCCATATATGCACCTCTTCAGAAAATTTCATAGAGAAGTTATTATAACTAGGGGTAGATATCGTGCCCATAGCTGTACCCTTTTTCTGTTTAAAAGATCTGAGGGATAACGGAAAATACACAGGAGCAGATTTACTGCTGTGTCTGCGTCTAGAAAAGGGCCGAAAAATGAGCCAAATTTTGTCACATTACACTTTACACTAATTTAGGAAAAGATGTTTGCGCCTCACGAGGCACTTTTAAGAAGGATCTAGAAAATGGGCGTGGCTTAGAGGAAGGGTCTTTGCTTTCGTTTACCACTGGTATAAGGAAAAGGATCCAACAAGATGGGCCAAATTTATCATACAACGTCCACCACGGAGATAAATTTGGCGCATCTTCAGACTGCCTGGTCTAAGTTTATGCGCGTGTAATGCTCTCCAACAAGAAATGTATTTGTAGTTTGGGAATAGTGGATACACAGCTCAGCAGACAGTATCACACGATAGGATTGGATACACTACTTCAGGAAACCCGTATCACACATGATACCATTAGATACACAGCTCAGAAGACAGTATCACACTATAGCATTAGACACAGCGGCTCAGCAGACCGTATTACATATGATAGGATTAGATACACAGCTCAGCAGACTATCACATTATGGGATTAGATAAACTGCTCAGCCAGTATCACACACAATAGGATTAGATACAGCAGTTCAGCAGACAGTATCACACAATAGGATTAGATACACTACTTCAGGAAACCTTCTCACAGATGACAGCATTAGATACACAGCCCAGCAGACTGTATCACACAATATTAGATACTGCGGCTCAGCCGACAGTATCACACAGGGGAGTAGCTTGAAGCTCCTAGGTCTCAATGCAAAATATGTAACGGGGCCCCACCTGCCGTGTAAAATACTGGTTTCTTATGTGGCAGAGGGGCATTGGGCCCGGGTGTCACTACTACCTCTGCACCCCCTATAGCTATGCCCCTGATCCCACACATTACAGCAGAACTCTCTACATGGAATAGTTGTGTAGCCAGGAGTTGTGAGTTTGTGCCTTTTGTGTCGATTTCCGCACCCCTGAAATATTTGCATCTGGTACAGAGCGCGCCCGCACCGTTCCCCTCGGCTGGCCGCTTATCTCCGCTCAGGTGGCAGTCAGACCCGTTTGCAGGTGACTGATAATGAGATAATAAAAGCTGTTCACAGGTGACGGGATAAGGTTTCCTCCACAAACATTTGTACTGCAGCGTATCAGTGTGTTCAGGAGAAACACTACACCAGGTGGCACCGTGCCCAGCGCCCCCGGCTCTGAGGAGTCACCTTACAATGGCGCAAAACTCAATAATGGTGTAATGGATTTGTTACCAAGACCCCCGGGGAGGGGGGGGGGTAGTCTGATCATACAGACCATTGATCTCAATACTAAGGCTTCAGGCACACTGCCGTGTCCGTAATATCATGACCCATGGCCGGCCCTTTTTACGAGCCGTGCTCCCATTATAAAGTCTAGGAGCACGGTCCGTAAAATAAAAAAACAGGACCTGTCCTATTTTTTTCCTGCAGGTTTCTACGGCGCGGACACCTTCCCGTAGACATACAGGAAGGTGTCAGTCAGCCATAGAAATGAATGGGCCCGCTCGAGGCCTGAGACAGTATACAGTCAGGTGCTACGCTCCCCCTTGACAATTTTAGGGGGGGGGGTAACATACGGTAGCGACTCCCTTTAGATCACCTTGACTGTACACTAAGAATCCCCTTAATATTTTTAGAGCGCGCACTTTAGATAGTGGGTCTTGATAACACCTATTTTCTAGCGTGGGAAAAAAGTTGTCATGGAGAAAAGAGCCGCTGGTTGATACAATGTAGAAATCATACCGTCACCGTGACTACAGGGCCCGCACATTGGACAGGCGAGGAGCGGTTCTTACATCTGGTTTACCCGAAACTTCGGCTTTTACAGGGACCGTGTGCACAATGGTTATTATACCCCCCCCCCCCCGCTCCTCCGATACGATTATATTATATTACAGCACACAGGACGTGTGGATTGTCCTTCAGAGCTGGACACGTTCTCTAGGTCTATACAATCTAAGCAGTTTATTTGGATTCCTTATCGGAGCTGGAGTTTTTTCTGAAACGTGACATTGTCTTAAATGAACGATAAATATTAACCATTTCATAGCTGCTGGTATAAGCCGAGCTCAAGCTGGAAAAATAATTCTATAAAAATAAAGAATAAGATATAGAAACCAGCGCTCTGGCTAAATTGTACATGAATAGAATTCCAGAACTGCAGTTTAGACTGACACAGATGGGAAAAATAAGAAATTCGATTTACAGGCCAATCAGGTCTGCAACATGTGACACTCCTGCTGTTGTAGGACTGCAACTCCCAGCATGCTGCAGCTGTCAGAGCCTGCAGGGAGTTGTAGTCTCAACATCTGGCGACCGGTTGCAGACCACTGGTGTATAGGAAGCAGTCATGGCCGCCAGTGGTGGTTGTCACCCAGCACTTCACACAAGAGAACGCCACAGGTAGTCCCGCCCATATTTAAAGGGGAAGTGTTACTTTAATGACCATGAAGAGATCCATCTTGTTCCAATGTAAAGTTTATTGCTGAATACAAATATTACAAAGACTCCGAATTGTAGGATTAACAAACGAGACAAATATACACAAAGGACGAAAAACTAAAATACAGCGATGGCTTCTACGCTTAGACTGGAGTCTGACCATACGAGTCCTGCTGTCTAAAACACAGCAAATGTCTGCTCCAGTCACCGCCAAATCCCCAAATCCAATTAAATTAACGAAAAAACAAAAAGCCTTAAGGAAAAAAAAAACAAAAAAAAAACAACATAGCTCCACCTGTCATTGTCCGGGTCTAAACCGACGAATAAAGTTATGTAACTTTGTAAAAAAAAAAAAAACAACTTTGCTTGTGTTCACTGTGTCCTATACTCCAGTCACATCCAGAGCTGCGTCCACAATTTTGCTGACTGTTGCTCGGAATCCATCAGTACTGTGCGGATAGACCCCCTCAGTGAATGGCCTGTAACAGCAGCAGTGCAGCAACAGCCAGGTCCTGCAGAGGAGGAACAGCAACTTGGAATTCAGCTTTGGAGGCAACTAGAGTAGACCTGATGTAAATCAGAGATCAGTAGAAAATGAAGTAAAATATTTTGTTTACGCAGAAAAAATTTATGTTCAAAATCGACAATTTTATACAATCCTCATCGCTCACGGAACATAATGGATTACAGGAGTTCCTTATTTGGGGTCTTTAGCTGCGGTCACCCCCTCCCCCAGTGACCGCAGATATGTTTGTGCGTTTCCTTTAAAACCTCATATTACTACAAATCCTGAAGTTTCACCTAATCGAGTTATATCACGGCTTATACTCTAGTCCCATCCAGAGCTGCATCCACAGTTCAGCCAGTGATGTGAACACTACTCCTCCCACAATGCAACGCATCAGAGGGCGGTGCATTATCGCACCCAAGCTGAGCGGTTAGTGGTGTGCCTGATGATAGATTCCATAGCAGCAGCCTCTAGAAGAATTTGGAATGCAGCTTTGGCTGTGACTAGAGTAGATGCCACGCACTCCAAGTTTTATGAAGATTTCACCTGTAAAACGACTCAATGCCGACGATATTAAACATGGCGGACGGCGAGAAGCAAAATAAATGGCGGCTAACAGTATACGTGCGGAGAGTGACGGGGATGCTGGAGAGTTCAGAAATATGGCGGCCATCAATTTCAGCATTTTAACCCCTCGTCTCCAATGCTAAGCTTTCACGGGTCGGCATTGCGCATTTCTTGGTCGAGGGAATTGGCGGTCTCTCCAATACGGATTCACGGGAACCAGCGCTCAGCTTTTCCTTACACTAATCGTGAGCTCTGATTGGTTGTTATGGGCAACAAGGAACGTTTTTTTTTTTGGGGGGGGGGTATTTTTAATACACGGCGCCCTGATCCGCTCGTTAGGGGGCAACGCGATGCGATTAAACCGCCAGACCGGGCAAACAAAGGCCGTATCGCGTCGCCAATTATTCGCTGTGATTTGCCGCTACGCAGCCGCCATGTTCCGGTTTCACAGGCCCCTAAAAAAAGGTGAAAAATAAATCATATAAACGAGTATTTCGCGTTTACAGGACGAGCGGTTCCCACGATGATTGTCGCACACAGTGGTCGAGAGCGTGTATATATACAGGGACGATCTCGCCGTATACCTGAGGAGCGTCACGCCTTTGGTCCATGCAGTCCCCCCCCTCCCCCCGTTATAAATCACCCCCTAATCTAGAAAACCACAAAAAATAATCATATATATCTACAAGTGCACAATTCCTTTAATACGGCAACCAGACATTCCGATAATCTGGAACAGATCTACAAAATAATCCGGAATCTCACCAGAAGATGAGCCGGCGACCGCATCAGAATTGACCCAACCTTCTTGTGCACATTATATCTACACACACGGAATAATTCCCTTAACCCGGCATCCGATAATCCGGAAAATATTCCTCGCTGAGAACGGCGCAGCTTCTACGGTTTAGTGTATTTTCTGTTCTCCTGGAGATTTTCTTCTCTTGCAAATACATTTAATACAGACGACTAATAATCCAGAAAGTGCAATGATGCCGGATTAAAGGAATTTTTTTTAATTTTTTGTTATTTTATTCCCCATTTACACAGATCTCCTTCTATGGCCGGCGGCGGGACTCCTGTAAAGTGATTTATGGTACGGCTGCCCCGCTGTATAGATTTTGGCCGTTCTTAAAGGGGAAGCAGCAGTGAAAACCCCAACAGTTACAGGACTGCGGGCAATGACCGTATAAACCGAGACATTCAACATTAAAAAGGAGCATTTATATTATTAAAGAAGCAAAAAAGTAAAAGAGAAGACTTTCCCACAATGCACTGCATCCAATTATTTCAAGGCACAATGAATCTGTACGGGTTCCCTTCCTCCCATGCAGGGACATTGAGGTGTCCTTCATTTCCTTCACGACCTCCTCAGAGGACGCACAGCACATGTCCCTGGTTATGCGCCAAAATGTGACTTCTGTGGATGGGGGTGGGGTTAAGATCCATACCGATCCTGCAGAAGGAAGAAGAAAATTAGAAATGTTGGAGTACTACAAGCCTCAGCCTCCGCTCGAGTCCATTAGTTTATATAAGGCTGCATATACACACCATGATGCAACCAAATGTGAATTATGAAATATTAAACTGCCCCCGCATTATATATGGGTGGGGAGAGTCTGATCACAACCAGCAGAATAATGAGCGTAGCTCTGGAGTATAATACAGGATGTAACTCAGGATCAGTAATGTATGTACACAGTGACTCCACCAGCAGAATAGTGAGTGCAGCTCTGGAGTATAATACAGGATGTAACTCAGGATCAGTACAGGATAAGTAATGTAATGTATGTACACAGTGACTCCACCAGCAGAATAGTGAGTGCAGCTCTGGAGTATAATACAGGATGTAACTCAGGATCAGTACAGGATAAGTAATGTAATGTATGTACACAGTGACTCCACCAGCAGAATAGTGAGTGCAGCTCTGGAGTATAATACAGGATGTAACTCAGGATCAGTACAGGATAAGTAATGTAATGTATGTACACAGTGACTCCACCAGCAGAATAGTGAGTGCAGCTCTGGAGTATAATACAGGATATAACTCAGGATCAGTACAGGATAAGTAATGTAATGTATGTACACAGTGACTCCACCAGCAGAATAGTGAGTGCAGCTCTGGAGTATAATACAGGATGTAACTCAGGATCAGTACAGGATAAGTAATGTAATGTATGTACACAGTGACTCCACCAGCAGAATAGTGAGTGCAGCTCTGGAGTATAATACAGGATATAACTCCGGATCAGTACAGGATAAGTAATGTAATGTATGTACAGTGACTCCACCAGCAGAATAGTGAGTGCAGCTCTGGAGTATAATACAGGATGTAACTCAGGATCAGTACAGGATAAGTAATGTACGTACACAGTGACTCCACCAGCAGAATAGTGAGTGCAGCTCTGGAGTATAATACAGGATGTAACTCAGGATCAGTACAGGATAAGTAATGTATGTACACAGTGACTCCACCAGCAGAATAGTGAGTGCAGCTCTGGAGTATAATACAGGATGTAACTCAGGATCAGTACAGGATAAGTAATGTAATGTATGTACACAGTGACCCCACCAGCAGAATAGTGAGTGCAGCTCTGGAGTATAATACAAGATATAACTCAGGATCAGTACAGGATAAGTAATGTAATGTATATACACAGTGACTCCACCAGCAGAATAGTGAGTGCAGCTCTGGAGTATAATACAGGATAAGTGATGTAATGTATGTACACAGTGCCACCTACATGAGGTGAGGCTCCTGTCATGTACACGAGATCCTCAGTAGTAATTACGGGTCATTCCCAATGTTTCCAGAATAAATGAGCCTTGTATATACTGAGGTGTGACCGGAGTGTTTCCTGCAGGTTATACATTCTGGGTGTTTCTTCTTCTCCGGGTGGTTGCACGTTTCTCATGTTACTTATTAAGAGGCTGATGAATAATTTACCAGTCTGCCATAAATCACCCAAACTCATTTCTGTTTATTGCCGTCTCTTACCCCAACCGCCACACAGGGCGCGCACTAATAGAAGGTAAAGCTGGTAAGAGACGAGTCTCCCTGTCGGTGTACACCGGGTACAGCCCCCTTTACATTGAATGTTTTACCTTTGCACAGTTTCCTTTTCTGTACTGATTTTTATCTTTATAGAGGTGATATGTTTTATGACACAAAGCTCCAAATCCCCTGCATAGAAATTAAAGTTAAAGTGTAACTAACCTTAAAAAAACAAAACACAACTTGAAAAGTTCGTGCTCAGACCCCCACCGATCGCTAAACCAAAAAGGGGCAGAAGCCGAGCCCCTTCATTTCTGATCGGCTTTCCTCGGGCTCAATATAAAGTCTGAGTCCGTACACCACTCACTCGGCTATCCAATGAAAACTGATCAGGAACCAAGCCGCACAGCACTCACTCGAGCTCTTCTGCCGCTTCGTTTAGCGATAGGTGGAGGTCTCCATGCTCGGACCCCCACCGATCAAAACTTCTGACATGTCACAAGTTTAGCTACCCTTTAAATAATAAACTTCTGTCTTCCTGCAGCCACCACTAGGGGGAGCTCACTGTACAGTGTGATTATTGAAGCTCAATGTATAATCAGTATGCAGTGAGCTCCCTCTAGTGGTGACGGCAGACAGTGAGAATTTTATCATTTGTCTCCAGGTCTATGCAGGGGATTTGGAGCTCTGTATCAGGGGAAAAAAAAAAAAAAAAGAAGATAGGACCTACCACCACTGTAAGGATATAATGAACGAGCGAATAATGTTGGATCTATTAAGATTTAGAATATAAAATAATGATCGAGGGTGGACAGTCACATTAAAGGCATAGGAGGGGGGGGGGGCAGTATTTATTCACATCCATATAGAGCTCAACGAGACTGCAGGTCATATAATACACCGGCCCACAGCAGAACTACAACTCCCAGCGCTGTGAGGTTCAGGTTGGGAACCACAGATCTGGGACTGCCCCAATGCCAGATAGCACTGACCTGAATAGTTGTCATGACACCATTGGCTAGTACAGAAAGCCTCCCGGCTACAGATTTCACGCCTTGTTTGAAGTTGGCCATGTCAGGGGCGGAGGGCAGGACGTTGGACAGATTGTAATTTGCTGTAAAACAAACGAGAATGTGTTAATAAAAATCACATGATCTACTACGAAGCCGCGTATCAACCATCAGCCGTAATCTGCTAGTAGAGCACAGCGCCCCCTACTGATTCTTCTCACTGCATAGCGGGGTACTCGACCATGCACAGGTGCATACAAATCAGGAACTGCGCTGTGCCTAGGCCCCTCTAGTCTAGGCATCATTGGGGGTCCCAGAGGTTGGACCCCACAATTTCTGGCATATCTTAGAGATTTACAGTGGTGGGAAACATTGAGGCTTTACATCACGGAGATGGAAGAAAATATTTACATAACATTCTGCTACCTGCAGCCACCACTAGAGGGAGCTCACTACATACAGATATATACAGCTCCCATAGAGATACATGATAACATTCAACTACCTGCAGCCACCACTAGAGGGAGCTCACTACATACAGCTCCCATAGAATTACATGATAATATTCTGCTGCCTGCAGCCACCACTAGAGGGAGCTCACTACATACAGCTCCCATAGAATTACATGATAATATTCTGCTGCCTGCAGCCACCACTAGAGGGAGCTCACTACATACTGACTAAACATTACACAATAACACAGTTTTTAGTGAGTTACCCCTTGTGGCGGCTGAAGGCAGCAGATTATATAGATCTGTACTCTGCTTATGGCAGCCGGTTCTCAGCCGACACAACAAGTAGTGAGCAGCCTGTACCGGTCCACGCTACTTCCCCGTCTCTTATCAGGACTCTGGCTCGGATTATGATAAGGACATTGTGGCAGAAGTAAAGCCCTAACAAACAAGTGACGTCTTTGGCTCGCTATAGAGTAGTCTACACTTCCATATTTACGGCGGGGCTTTAGGGTGAAGCAGCAGGGGGGGGGGGGGCTCCTTGTGATGCTGGTGTCGGGTACCTGAGGTCTGTTTCTTCTGGTCATCGAACAGGTCGGCGGAGCTGATGGACGCGTTTCCTGAGAGTCTCTCTAGCCGAGCCCTTGTTTCGTACTGTGGTGGTGAAAGAAGAGAGAGGTGACCGGCCGCGCGACACTACAACAGAACATAACAGACCCGATGCCGTACGCCAGAGAGCAATCCCACGTCATAAAGTCACATGTGTAATGTATGGGCTCATTCACCTATATACACGAGAGACCACGAGAACGGAAACTGCAGAGGAGAAGATCCCGCGTTCAGAATAGAAATAATCAATCAAGCGGACAGCTTTTCCTCGCGCTGAACGCAGCTGCCGCCGAGGGACCGGCTGTGTACTCAGCTGCGCTATGTAAACGGAGAGTCGGACTCCGCTACGATCACCATGGATTTTCTAGAAACCGGCTCAAGGTTTGGTAATAAGGAGAGCTGCGTCCTGTCCCATCATCCGCAGATTTAGTGACTGCGTTATTTCCCCATAACAGCCCCTTCGGTAAATGGACGGCAGAGCAACAGACGCATCTGACCGGCAGAGGCGGGGGTCTCGTGTGTGTACTGCCCCTTTAAACAGACCGGGTCCTCCTATAACTCACATCAGCACTGTCTTGTTTTCCAAAATACATGTCTGAAGAAATAGATTTTGCGTTCCCAAATTTTTTCTGGGCGTCGTCCATGAGCGGAGCGGGATCCAGGTCGGGCTTACGCCGGGTGGCCGGTCTAAAATAAGAAAAAATAAATAAATATTACAAATCTACATGCAACTCAAAATGATCGACCTCTCCCAAAAGTGTAAATAAGGGGTTGTCTAGACCATCAATGTGTGATCGGTGGCGGTCCGACCCCTTTATTCAGGCACAGCGCCATACATACAGATGTGGCTGGGTCTGGTACTGCAGCTCAACCTAATTTATTTTACAGGGGGAGAGGGGGGGGGGGGGGGATCTAGGGTCCAGACCCCGCCAATCATACATTGCCAGGCCATCAATAAAAAGTCCTGGAAACCCCTTTTAACAAATTTCCCACTTATTTTAAGTTAATTTGCAATGTTTTCACTATTCACATCCAGAGCTGCTTTCACAATTCTGCTTCTTGGTAACAGCCATGCTCTTAGCTCCGCCCCTCAGACATGTGACCTAACTGCTTAGTTCCATTTATATTACAGTCATCTAAGCTCCCACAATGCACTGCTCTGGGAACACGAAAACAGAATCGTAAATCCAAACATGAAAGGAGAAGAAAAGGTGAAGTAGAGAATCTGTCTAGAAAGCAGCAATGCATGATGGGAATGAAGTGGCTGAAGTCCGTACCGGTCGTCATAGCTGGAGATTTTGGAGCTTAGTGTCGTGTCAGAGTCGTTGTTGGACATTTCCTTCTTCCAGAAATCGTCGGATTGGTCGTCCCAGTTCAGGAATGAAGTAGTGACCGGTTCTGGGGGGTCAGCGCGGTATCTGTGGGGAGGAAGAGAATGGGGAAAGTCAAACAGCAAAAACATCCAACAGCCTTAAAGGGGTTTTCACCTACAGTTATTTATAGTAATATGGAAGTAAGGGATGACGAAAGGATCCAAGTCCTGCTGATTATCATCATCATGTAACTCTATATATATATATATATATATATATATATATGTAGTGAGCTCCTCCTAGTGGTGGCTGCAGGTAGCAGAATGTTATGTAACTTTATGGGAGCTGTGTATATCTGTATGTAGTGAGCTCCCCCTAGTGGTGACTGCAGGCAGCAGAGTGTTATCATGTAACTCTATGGGAGCTGTATATATCTGTATGTAGTGAGCTCCCCCTAGTGGAGGCTGCAGGTAGCAGAATGTTATCATGTCACTATGGTAGCTGTATATATCTGTATGTAGTGAGCTCCCCCTAGTGGTGGCTGCAGGTAGCAGAATATGATCATGTAACTCTATGGGAGCTGTATATATCTGTATGCAGTGAGCTCCCCCTAGTGGTGGACCGCTTTCTCAAGTGCTGTATAGAGGGAAGCAGGGGATTTAGAGCAGAATGGGGGAGCCTTTAATACGTGATACCAGTTATTTGGTGTAAATACATTGCCACACATGGTGTTCCAGTCAACATTTTCTATAAAGTGGGCAACCCCTTTAAGTTAAAGAAAAAAAATAGAGAAAGGACAATTTTTGGTTACAAGTATATTACTTTTGATATTATACACCCGTTATGCAAATCAAGTCCCCCGACTGCCCACGTCTGTGTAAACAGCGAGCGCCGGTGTCCATCCGACGTAAGATATTGAGATAATACTTGTAGCATCACAGATTTAGGCTACATTCAGACGAGCGTGTCCGACATGCGTGCGTAAAAAAACGCAGACTTTGTTTATACATTTCATGTCCTTGTGCGTCGCGTATTGGCATCAGTGTGCGTTGCGTGCGGCACGCGTTCACGTCCGTGCATGCACATATTTACATTTCTCTGCGTTTCTTTGTAACTGATCCGTGTGCTGCCCGCGTTTCACACGTCGCCCGTGTGCGGTCTGTGGTTTTCACGCACCCATTGACTACAATAGGTACAAAAACGCACCAATATAGGACATGCAGGGAGATTCACGCCACGGACAGGCACGGCGTGAAAACTCTCGCATGCTTGAATAGAAATGAACGGGTCCGTGTGCGGTCAATTATTTCCACGTACAGCACATGACGAGGAACGCGCCCGTCTGAACGCGCCCGAACACTTTGTCGCCTTTTCAGATTTTTTTTCTAAGACGTGGACAGCCCTTTAATGAAGAGTTCATCCATGTGTAGGAGCTCTGAGCGGGGGTGGGGCTCATGCTAAGTTTTGCTAGGATTTGTGTAGTTCCATCATGGAGAACACAAGAATTTAGCAAAACAGCCACGTCAGGAGACGACTGGTCCTCATATTACACGTGTGATATCTCATATCTCACCGGGATCGGGAGCTGCCGCCGCCGCCGCTACTGAAGAAGAAGTCGTCCGGGTCCTCGTCATGATAGATCTTCTTGGGTTTGGCGCTCCTCGGGGCTTCTTGCTCGATCATTTGCATTTCAGACAGAACAGAATGTGAGATCCCGCTGAGGACAGAGACGATACAAGGCAACGTATGTAATCACAGATCATGACAGCGCCCCCTACAGGACACCAATGCAATCAAAAGTCCCGCTAAATTTTACATATAAACATTTATTGATTTTTTTTGGGGGGAGGTGTGTCATCCGATTCAATAATCACCCACAATCCTTTGCGGGAGAAGGGAAGTGACAAAGGATCTGGGCCCCACAAATTTTTACCATTTGCTCGTGTTATATTAGGGGTACGGGACAGCGCTCCCTGGATTTCCTCTGTAGGATTTGCATGACCTTGTATTATAAGGCCGTAGTTATTATTATACACTGCACGGGCGGTGCGGACATGCTGGCTGGTTACAGGGGCCGGTCCCCAGTGATCCCCCCCCCCCCCCCGTGTCGGGGGGAGTTGCGGCTGCTCTGGGTGGACAAACCCTTTACTTGATTTACCTTCGATTTCCAAAACCCATCCCGAGTCTTTCGGCTTCGGCCTTCTTCTTGGCGGGCAGGTTCTTCATCTTCGCTTCCTCTTTCTGCTGTTGTATTTCCAGATCCTTGTAAGCCAGACGCAGAGAGGAGACGCTGGAACAGAGACGGGCACATATAGAGAATGGTACGTTAGAGGTGGCAGCCGCTCCCGGCACCTGAGGTGCGGTGTAGGGTAAAGGATAACCAAAGTAATATAATAACTCCACATCTTTATTATTTATCTAAAACGGGATACAAAGTTCTATGCGGATTAATAATCTAATATCTTCACTGGGGTTGTAGCTTGGCTTCCTAGATAGATATCAAAATGCTCTTCCGTCCCAAAGCCAGAGAACTAAATGATAAAATTCTGTCTGCCTGCAGCTGCCACTAGGGGGCGCTGATTGAACACAATAAGTCTTTTGGCGGCAAAGATTTACATAGTGCCACAATATCATAATATCAATGTCAGGAGTTCAGATTGGTGGATGAGAACCCCATTGACTGCTGGGAAGTAGGAAGAGAATCACTTGACGGTCAACCGCTGCCTGTACACTGCTCTCCTCCACTCCCAGAGACAAGATATTTAGAGCTGATACATTATATTACTTATCCTGTACTGATCCTGAGTTACATCCTGAATTATACTCCAGAGCTGCACTCACTATTCTGCTGGTGGAGTCACTGTGTACATACATTACATTACTTATCCTGTACTGATCCTGAGTGACATCCTGTATTATACTCCAGAGCTGCACTCACTATTCTGCTGGTGGAGTCACTATGTACATACATTACATTACTTATCCTGTACTGATCCTGAGTTATATCCTGTATTATACTCCAGAGCTGCACTCACGATTCTGCTGGTGGAGTCACTGTGTACATACATTACATTACTTATCCTGTACTGATCCTGAGTTACATCCTGTATTATACTCCAGAGCTGCACTCACTATTCTGCTGGTGGAGTCACTGTGTACATACATTACATTACTGATCCTGTACTGATCCTGAGTTATATCCTGTATTATACTCCAGAGCTGCACTCACTATTCTGCTGGTGGAGTCACTGTATCCATACATTACATTACTTATCCTGTACTGATCCTGAGTTACATCCTGTATTATACTCCAGAGCTGCACTCACTATTCTGCTGGTGGAGTCACTGTGTACATACATTACTTATCCTGTACTGATCCTGAGTTATATCCTGTATTATACTCCAGAGCTGCACTCACTATTCTGCTGGTGGAGTCACTGTGTACATACATTACATTACTTATCCTGTACTGATCCTGAATTATATCCTGTATTATACTCCAGAGCTGCACTCACTATTCTGCTGGTGGAGTCACTGTGTACATACATGACATTACTTATCCTGTACTGATCCTGAGTTATATCCTGTATTATACTCCAGAGCTGCACTCACTATTCTGCTGGTTGTGAATTGCACAGAAACTTGTTGACCGTTTACAGATAGCTTAGCAGAGTTACTATAAGGCAGGGGAGCAGTTAATTATGTACGGTCGGATGTCATACTCACATGGGCTCCTCTGTTTTCCTGCTGACATTCGCTATCTCCTGCTCCTTTATCTTGTCTACGGCCTGGGCATGTTTCTCAATCTCGCTGAAGCTTTTACTGCTCACTTTCTGGGCCCCCAGACCGGCCTTCTTGGCCCCAAACTGCAAAATAGAAAGATATAGTAGAGTCTAGTCACCATAACAGGGATTGATAAACAGAATATTGACACTAGGGATGCATCGAAAATTTGATACAGTTATTTCATGTATTTTGATACTAAGCTGCGCGGCCGCACAGCTCAGTATAACACATGAATGTATGAGAGCGGGGCTGCGGACGTGTAATACAACCATTGCCCCGCTCCGGAGTCCTGACAAGTGCGCGGGGTCAGGATGATGTGACCAGCGCTGCACTAATGAGCGGCGGCACTGAAGACATAACATGGCGGGTACACTACAAAATACCCCCATGTTCTTTCTTCAGTGCCTGAACCGCCGCTCATTAGTGCAGCGCCGGCCGTATCTCCTCATCGCGCATGCACTTACTGTCAGGAGCGAGGCTGGTACTGGAGTGATAAGAGGAGCGGCTGATATCAGTCACACATATGATGTAATGTCTCTGGAGGATATAATAGTGCTGGAGTGATATAAGAGGAGCGGCTGATATCAGTCACACATATGATGTAATGTCTCTGGAGGATATAATAGTGCTGGAGTGATATAAGAGGAGCGGCTGATATCAGTCACACATATGATGTAATGTCTCTGGAGGATATAATAGTGCTGGAGTGATATAAGAGGAGCGGCTGATATCAGTCACACATATGATGTAATGTCTCTGGAGGATATAATAGTACTGGAGTGATATAAGAGGAGCGGCTGATATCAGTCACACATATGATGTAATGTCTCTGGAGGATATAATAGTACTGGAGTGATATAAGAGGAGCGGCTGATATCAGTCACATATGATGTAATGTCTCTGGAGGATATAATAGTACTGGAGTGATATAAGAGGAGCGGCTGATATCAGTCACACATATGATGTAATGTCTCTGGAGGATATAATAGTACTGGAGTGATATAAGAGGAGCGGCTGATATCAGTCACATATGATGTAATGTCTCTGGAGGATATAATAGTACTGGAGTGATATAAGAGGAGCGGCTGATATCAGTCACACATATGATGTAATGTCTCTGGAGGATATAATAGTACTGGAGTGTTATAAGAGGAGCGGCTGATATCAGTCACACATATGATGTAATGTCTCTGGAGGATATAATAGTACTGGAGTGATATAAGAGGAGCCGCTGATATCAGTCACACATATGATGTAATGTCTCTGGAGGATATAATAGTACTGGAGTGATATAAGAGGAGCGGCTGATATCAGTCACATATGATGTAATGTCTCTGGAGGATATAATAGTACTGGAGTGTTATAAGAGGAGCCGCTGATATCAGTCACACATATGATGTAATGTCTCTGGAGGATATAATAGTACTGGAGTGTTATAAGAGGAGCGGCTGATATCAGTCACACATATGATGTAATGTCTCTGGAGGATATAATAGTACTGGAGTGATATAAGAGGAGCGGCTGATATCAGTCACATATATGATGTAATGTCTCTGGAGCATATAATAGTGCTGGAGTGATATAAGAGGAGCGGCTGATATCAGTCACATATGATGTAATGTCTCTGGAGGATATAATAGTACTGGAGTGATATAAGAGGAGCGGCAGATATCAGTCACACATATGATGTAATGTCTCTGGAGGATATAATAGTGCTGGAGTGATATAAGAGGAGCGGCTGATATTAGTCACACATATGATGTAATGTCTCTGGAGGATATAATAGTACTGTAGTGATAAGAGGAGCGGCTGATATCAGTCACACATGATGTAATGTCTCTGGAGGATATAATAGTGCTGGAGTGATATAAGAGGAGCGGCTGATATCAGTCACACATATGATGTAATGTCTCTGGAGGATATAATAGTGCTGGAGTGATATAAGAGGAGCGGCTGATATCAGTCACACATATGATGTAATGTCTCTGGAGGATATAATAGTGCTGGAGTGATATAAGAGGAGCGGCTGATATCAGTCACACATATGATGTAATGTCTGGAGGATATAATAGTACTGGAGTGATATAAGAGGAGAGGCTGATATCAGTCACACATATGATGTAATGTCTGGAGGATATAATAGTACTGGAGTGATATAAGAGGAGCGGCTGATATCAGTCACATATGATGTAATGTCTCTGGAGGATATAATAGTACTGGAGTGTTATAAGAGGAGCGGCTGATATCAGTCACATATGATGTAATGTCTGGAGGATATAATAGTACTGGAGTGATATAAGAGGAGCGGCTGATATCAGTCACACATATGATGTAATGTCTCTGGAGGATATAATAGTACTGGAGTAATATAAGAGGAGCGGCTGATATCAGTCACACATATGATGTAATGTCTCTGGAGGATATAATAGTGCTGGAGTGATATAAGAGGAGCGGCTGATATCAGTCACATATGATGTAATGTCTCTGGAGGATATAATAGTACTGGAGTGTTATAAGAGGAGCGGCTGATATCAGTCACACATATGATGTAATGTCTCTGGAGGATATAATAGTGCTGGAGTGATATAAGAGGAGCAGCTGATATCAGTCACACATATGATGTAATGTCTCTGGAGGATATAATAGTACTGGAGTGATATAAGAGGAGCGGCTGTTATCAGTCACACATATGATGTAATGTCTCTGGAGGATATAATAGTGCTGGAGTGATATAAGAGGAGCGGCTGATATCAGTCACATATGATGTAATGTCTCTGGAGGATATAATAGTACTGGAGTGATATAAGAGGAGCCGCTGATATCGGTCACACATATGATGTAATGTCTCTGGAGGATATAATAGTGCTGGAGTGTTATAAGAGGAGCGGCTGATATCAGTCACATATGATGTAATGTCTGGAGGATATAATAGTACAGCAGTGTTATAAGAGGAGCGGCTGATATCAGTCACACATATGATGTAATGTCTCTGGAGGATATAATAGTACTGGAGTGATATAAGAGGAGCGGCTGATATCAGTCACATATGATGTAATGTCTATGGAGGATATAATAGTGCTGGAGTGATATAAGAGGAGCAGCTGATATCAGTCACACATATGATGTAATGTCTCTGGAGCATATAATAGTGCTGGAGTGATATAAGAGGAGCGGCTGATATCAGTCACATATGATGTAATGTCTCTGGAGGATATAATAGTGCTGGAGTGTTATAAGAGGAGCGGCTGATATCAGTCACACATATGATGTAATGTCTCTGGAGGATATAATAGTACTGGAGTGATATAAGAGGAGCGGCTGATATCAGTCACATATATGAAGTAATGTCTCTGGAGGATATAATAGTACTGGAGTGATAAGAGGAGCGGCTGATGTCAGTCACATATATGATGTAATGTCTCTGGAGGATATAATAGTGCTGGAGTGTTATAAGAGGAGCGGCTGATATCAGTCACACATATGATGTAATGTCTCTGGAGGATATAATAGTACTGGAGTGTTATAAGAGGAGCGGCTGATATCAGTCACATATATGATGTAATGTCTCTGGAGGATATAATAGTGCTGGAGTGTTATAAGAGGAGCGGCTGATATCAGTCACACATATGATGTAATGTCTCTGGAGGATATAATAGTGCTGGAGTGTTATAAGAGGAGCGGCTGATATCAGTCACACATATGATGTAATGTCTCTGGAGGATATAATAGTGCTGGAGTGATATAAGAGGAGCGGCTGATATCAGTCACATATGATGTAATGTCTCTGGAGGATATAATAGTGCTGGAGTGATATAAGAGGAGCGGCTGATATCAGTCACATATATGAAGTAATGTCTCTGGAGGATATAATAGTGCTGGAGTGATATAAGAGGAGCGGCTGATATCAGTCACATATGATGTAATGTCTCTGGAGGATATAATAGTGCTGGAGTGATATAAGAGGAGCGGCTGATATCAGTCACACATATGATGTAATGTCTCTGGAGGATATAATAGTGCTGGAGTGATATAAGAGGAGCGGCTGATATCAGTCACATATGATGTAATGTCTCTGGAGGATATAATAGTGCTGGAGTGTTATAAGAGGAGCGGCTGATATCAGTCACACATATGATGTAATGTCTGGAGGATATAATAGTACTGGAGTGGTATAAGAGGAGCTGCTGATATCAGTCACATATGATGTAATGTCTCTGGAGGATATAATAGTACTGGAGTGTTATAAGAGGAGCGGCTGATATCAGTCACATATATGATGTAATGTCTCTGGAGGATATAATAGTACTGGAGTGATATAAGAGGAGCGGCTGAAATCAGTCACACATGATGTAATGTCTCTGGAGGATATAATAGTACTGGAGTGATATAAGAGGAGCAGCTGATATCAGTCACATATGATGTAATGTCTCTGGAGGACATAATAGTGCTGGAGTGATATAAGAGGAGCGGCTGATATCAGTCACATATGATGTAATGTCTCTGGAGGATATAATAGTGCTGGAGTGATATAAGAGAAGCGGCTGATATCAGTCACATATGATGTAATGTCTCTGGAGGATATAATAGTGCTGGAGTGATATAAGAGGAGCGGCTGATATCAGTCACATATGATGTAATGTCTCTGGAGGATATAATAGTGCTGGAGTGATATAAGAGGAGCGGCTGATATCAGTCACATATGATGTAATGTCTCTGGAGGATATAATAGTACTGGAGTGATATAAGAGGAGCGGCTGATATCAGTCACATATGATGTAATGTCTCTGGAGGATATAATAGTGCTGGAGTGATATAAGAGGAGCGGCTGATATCAGTCACATATGATTTAATGTCTCTGGAGGATATAATAGTACTGGAGTGATATAAGAGGAGCGGCTGATATCAGTCACACATGATGTAATGTCTCCGGAGGATATAATAGTACTGGAGTGATATAAGAGGAGCGGCTGATATCAGTCAAATATGATGTAAGGTCTCTAGAGGTTCTCAGAATTGCAGATACGTAATATAAAGTAGGGATCATGGGGGTTTCTACACTTCTTGTCATTGATGCCATTAAACAACACTACAGTCATATACTCCAGAGCTGCAGTCATAACTGTGCAGTCTTCAGGGTTGAAATCTCCCAGCATCCCATGCTAGTTCATGAGCTTAGTTAACAAGCTTGCTGACAGTTTTCAATAACCAGCAGAATTATGAATGCAGCTCTGAAGTATAATGTGTTTTTTCCTCTTACCCCTTTCTTAGCTGGTCCTGGCTTCTTCTTGAGGAGTGAACTGACGTCTGCAAGTGAAAAAATAGTGATTAATGAGATGCAAAGACTTGGACACAGAGCATCGGTCACTCTGCGCACAGGCAGGCTGGGATAACAGAGGCCGTCATTCATGTCTCAGCTGGATTTCATGGGAGCACATGACAAGCGCAGCCAAAGAAATCTGAAATGACAGCTGCTCCAAGCACAAAGTTCTGGACCATTCTGAGTGGAAAATTTTTCCAAACCTGAGCCCTTTTCATGGACAGATAGCAGAGTAATTGACATGCATCGGAGAAGGGCTGGGAGATCTACAGGGCAAGTACATGTTGTACAACGCCGCACGCCCGCGTCTCATCAAAGCTACGCACCGCACTACCGCCTCCCCCTTAGCTGGGTTTACTGCCTCTTTAGGTCACTATTTAAAGCGTCTCGGTCACCACATTATAAGTGGCCTATATTGTACATGATGTGATCGGCGCTGTAATGTAGAGAACAGTGGTCCTAGTAATAAAGCGTCTGTCACCACATTATTAGTGGCCTCTCTTGTACATGATGTGATCGGCGCTGTAGTGTATATATAACAGCAGTGTTTTATTTAGAAAAACGATCATTTTTGACGGAGTTATGACCTATTAGCTTTATGGTAATGGAGTTTCTCAATGGACAACTGGGCGTGTTTTACTATATGGTCAAGTGGGTGTTGTACAGAGGAGTGTATGACGCTGACCAATCAGTGACCAATCAGCGTCATACAGTTCTCTCCATTCATTTACACTGCACATAGTGATATAGTTATATCACTATGTGCAGCCACACACACACACTATAACGTTACTGCAGTGCCATGACAGTGAATATACATTACCTCCAGCCAGGACGTGATGTCTATTCACAATCCTGACCGCTTCTGTAGCGTCTCTGTGATTTACAGCATAGCAGGCATAGTCTCGCGAGATCTCGCTGTGCTGTGCTGTAAATCACAGAGACGCTACAGAAGCGGTCAGGATTGTGAATAGACATCACGTCCTGGCTGGAGGTAATGTATATTCACTGTCATGGCACTGCAGTAACGTCATAGTGTGTTTATGTGGCTGCACATAGTGATATAACTATATCACTATGTGCAGTGTAAATGAATGGAGAGAAGCGCATGATGTGAATTGGTCACTGATTGGTCAGTGTCATACACTCCTCTGTACAACGCCCACTTGGTCATACAGTAAAACACGTCCAGTTGTCCATTGAGAAACTCCATTACCATAAAGCTAATAGGTCATAACTCCGTCAAAAATGATCGTTTTTCTAAATAAAACACTGCTGTTCTCTACATTACAGCGCCGATCACATCATGTACAAGAGAGGCCACTTATAATGTGGTGACAGAGACTCTAACTATACGTAAAGTTGCAGCAACAGCGACACCTGCTGGTCTCACAAGGA
This sequence comes from Rhinoderma darwinii, assembly GCF_050947455.1. Lineage (NCBI taxonomy): Eukaryota > Metazoa > Chordata > Amphibia > Anura > Rhinodermatidae > Rhinoderma > Rhinoderma darwinii. The sequence continues at coordinate 5,927,770 of NC_134689.1, read as the reverse complement.
AACATCCTAAAGTGTAGTCTCAGCAGAACCGGAGCAGTCATCAGTAGGAGCCAATTAGATTACAGCTCTTACTTCCAAGACTGCGCTTACGGAGCGCCACGATGGGATCGGTTGATGCGCTGCAATGAAGACGTCTAAATGTGCAAAATCTCAAACAAACCCAACTACAGAAACAGGTCAGTCCCATGCAAATTGTGGCGAGACCTGTGTAAATAAGCCGGAACATTACAGGGTTTTTGTTTCAATGGAAAGAAAATGGAATAATTGTAGAAACAAAAGTTCTGCAACTGCTTTGAATTCTTCACCATTTTCAAAATCTCTGCTTGTGGTCATTGAATGGGATACCTGCATACATCCAGGCTGAAAACCTGCACAGACCTAACACTGCTCACAGCTGTTTGTTACAATTGTAACCAGTCTAGACAATCCTGTGAGCTAAACAGCCTGGAGTCCAGACTGATACATTGTAACAAGCCATCAGCACAGGAGAGAGATTAGTGCTGCGGATGTGTGTAGCTCAGAGGATTGTCCAGACTGGACAGAAGTGTAACAAACCCTCACCTGTGAGAAGTAGTAGGTCAGGACAGGGTTTTAGCCTCGGAATGTAAACAAGAATGTTCCTGTTCACTGAAAGCAAGCAGGAATTTTGAAAACCGTGAGGAATCTATATGTTGGAGTGGACCGGCCCTTCACTCACCCATGTGGCCTTCACCAATAAGAAAAAAGCAAGCGATGCGTTCAAGACGTTGGTGCATACCACTCAAAGTCACAAAACCCCCAAGCCAAGCCCCTCCCCCATGATATCCAGACTGGAGGGGTGCGTGCTCACTCGAGCGGGACCCCCGATGCTGCTGGACCACCATGATGTGACTAGAGACGAGCACTGTAAATGTGTTGTGTATCATAGATAATTACAGTAAAATTCCTTTAATCCGGCATCAATGGGTCCTGGCAGGCGCCGGATCATCATGGAAGGTCTGTAATGGTAAAGACCCTTCAGGGGGACCAGGAGCTAAACATCTGCCGCTGTCCCTTTACATTTCTTACGGTTTCTCTCTGTTCGGTTTAGTCAAACTCCACATTGTATGGTCATTCTTTGCCAGATTTTCCGGTTTATCGGATGCCGGATTAACAGAATTTCAAATCAAAAAGACCTGAACGCACTCTGGTGCGGCTACTTTTCCCTGGAGCAAGTGCCCTTTACATCCTGATTTGTGCCCATGTAAAGGGCCGGTACATGGCCAAATTGTAGTGTCGGAATAATAAAGCTTTATGAACGCAGCGGCCCTTTAAGCAGCTCATCAGATCGGAAACGTGTGCGCTGCGGAGGATTGGGGGGGCGAGGACACGCATAGCGGCTTCTGTGTCTGGCCAGAACCCCACGTGCGGTGCGCGCAGATTACACATGGATAGTAGGGCGGTGTTCACACGGCGTAAATTGGAGGCAAAATAACCCCCAAAAAAATAACGCATCAAACACTTCAAAAATACTCGTTTTTATATTTGCTTTTCAACAAACACGTGTATTTGAGGAGTTTAGAGGCGTAAAACGTGACGAGAATTAACATGAAACAATCCAAGCTGTAAACTCGCAAAAATACGGCGTGCGAACAAGGTCTAAATGGCTTTACAATTTTGCGGGTAAAACTGCGTGGCCATGAATACTTGGTAATCTGCGCCCACCTCACAGCCGCTACGTGTCCCCTCCCCCTTACATGGAGGTGCGGGAGGAGGAGGAGGGTGAAGATGCGGGTAACAGGAGGAGAATCACCTTTGGTAGGTGCGCTTCCTGCAGACACTAAATTCATAGAATCATCTGAAACATGAAAGATAAAAAACAAAAAGACAGACATTTACATGGGCACGACACGAGCCGCAACATCCAGCTGCCACCACAAGGGGGCGACACAGGCCCAGGGCCCGTTCTACAGGCACCAGATCGCCCCCTTTAAGAGCTCGCTGGGAAATGCAGTAGAAATGATCTGATCGGGCAATCATACAGGCGAGGGGATGACATTGGGGGGGCGGGGGTCATCTGATCTCGGACCACCGCTGGTTTTCAGAATGACATCTCTATAGCGGGGGTCAGACCCCTTCGGCACCACTCACTGGAAACCTGACACATTCTAAGCAATGACAGTAAGAGAGACCTCCGAGCGGTGGCCGAGGGGCCTGACCCCGCTATAGAGCGCTCAGACGTGACCGAGGTCATGGACTTACAGGATGAAGAATGACATGACGGGGTTACCTAGATTCGCCTTGGGGGACATGCTGAGTAGATCGACGCTCGGCCCCACGTCTGGTTCGCCTGAAACGGAACACACGTGACACCGCTCCGTTAACACATCATTTCTTACAGACCATGTATTTACATTCCTTACCACTTCTTATCTCATTGCTTGCTGTCAGTGAATGGGACCAATCCAGTTTACATCCAGGAGCTGAAAACCCATTCAGGCCATATCCAAAAACAGGTGCAGCAGTCGCTATAGTGTATCAGAACAGGTTCTCGGCCCCTGGATATACAGACGACCCCCCCCCCATACACAACTGCTTATTAATTTCGATACGTCACCCAAATGATAGATTTTTTTGGGAAATAAATAAAAGTGAAGTTGCGATGAATGTGGATTTACTGCGTTTCACACCCATGAACATTGATTATAAATCACTTGATCTTTGATTTCCTTAAATTTTCCTCTCAAAGTCTCCCCCCTTAGAAGCGATCGCAGCAGATCCACGCGGGGCATTCGGTCAGTCACGTATATGAAGTTTCGACTCAGAAACTTTGGGCCTAAGGCCCCAGGCACACGACCGGAATCACGGCCCCATTCAGCTCTATGGACCGCGGACACCTTTCCGTATCACCACGGATGGGTGTCCGTGCCGTAGAACTGCGCTGGGAATTATGGCGCATGTCCGTTTTTTAGTGTTTTACGGGCCGTGCTCCCATACTTTGTATGGGAGCAGGGCCCGAAAATGCGGGCGGCTGACCGTGCCCGCAGTCTCGGGCTGTGATTACGGTCATGGCCGTGTGCATGGGGCCTAAGAAAGAGACAGCAACACATCCCCTCTAGCTACAAGGCGGCGTTTGACAGTCGCGATAGACGTGCTTTTCTTCCGGTCAGGATTCTGTCCCGTTTGGAACATTGAAATTCGTCCTCCTGTTTTTTTAGGTTGTCCAGGTCGTGGTCGGTAACGTTTAACAGGGGTCGGCAACCTTCGGCACTCCAGCTGTTGTGAAACTACAATTCCCAGCATGCCCGGACAGCCTTGGGCTGGAATAATAAAGCATTTGGCTGTCAGGGCATGATGGGAACTGTAGTTTCACAACAGCTGGAGTGCTGAAAGTTGCTGCTGACCTGGATATACTGTTTTCAGCGTATTTCTTGAGGGCCCAACACTGCACGCCACCAAGAGAAACCTTCTGCAGGCGAGCACTCTCCCACAGACTATACATTGCGTTTTTCAAAGTGACTGTAGCAGATTGCTTTTCGATGGATAACTCCTTCCTGGGAGCCATTTACGAGACCACGTTTCACGTTTACACGATATCACAATACAAGGCGAACGCCAGAAAAACCTGTGGAAGAGAGAAACTGGCTTTGTTGCCCATAGCAACCAATCACAGCGCGGCTTTCATTTCATATTCTGCTCTTAAAAAATGAAAGCTGTGCTGTGATTGGTTGCTATGGGCAACAAAGCCAGTTTCTTTTCTCCACAGGATTCATAGCCCCGTTTCAAGGAGATTTCTATAAATAACGTACAAATACGACGCCTGCGAGCGCCGAAAGGGTTAACAGAAAATACTCATATCTGTGCAAAACACATGTATAACGTCCATCATTTACAGAGGGATCGACTAACCTGGGGGGGGGGGGGGGGGGGGGTATAGAAATTAATGAGCAGTAATATGGCAGTGGCCTCCAACTGTTGCAGAACTACAACTCCCAGCATGCAACAACAGCTGGAGAGCCACAATGGGAACAACAGAGGGATAACGTCACCGATATTAGACGTTGGTGACCATTGCTTATATGGCAATTCCATGATATGTTAGTGGTGATCTGTAGCAGAGGAGGGGGTTCTGGCAACACATCCTGTAAATCAGATGCCGGGATCACCACATCACATGGAGATCTGTTATACAAGGAAATCTCTACACGGATCACAAAAGCCGAGTCTAGACTATCTACAGGATTACACGGCGAGATC